>NW_020949548.1:3585273-3654681 GCF_900497805.2 Vombatus ursinus | reverse complement strand
GGAAAGTTTTACTTATCTCAGAAATATTGAAAGTAATACTTTTGGATCCAGCCAAGAACTATAAACAAAATAGTTGTCCATTGAACAATATTCATTAAATACCTGGTAGGTTCCTGGTTCCATGTTAGTCCCTCAAAATGTAAAGAAAAAAATGAAAATGTCTCTTCCTTCAAGGAGCTTACAATCTAGCAGGGTAGGCATTGGGAACTGTGAACCTGGGTCAGTTGAAAGATGGTGATACCCTCAAAAGACATGCAAAAGTTCTGATAAAGGGGTGGACTTGGGGGAAATATGACTTCTCTGTTGTATATATTGAAGTTGAGATGACTTATACGCAAGACCATATAATTATTATTATCACACTTTGGGCATGTTGATGACAACTATAGTATCTATTATTTCACAGGTTTTTTTAAGGTTCAAATGAGAGTGGAGAAGTACTTTGTAAAACTTAGTTATTTATGTGTGTGTATATATGTGTGTCTATATTTTCACTTATGTTCATATCTCTTGAGATCTATGCACATATATGTACTGGCATATGTACATGTGCATTTGTACATATACACAGTTGTCATTTTATTCTTGACTCTTTACTTTCACTCACCACACGTGTCCACTCAGCTCTCAAATTTTATCATGACTATTACCACAATATTCTTTTACATATATCCCTCTTATGCCTAGTTGTAGCTAACATTCTATAGAGTTCATCACCTCTACCCTGTGCTACTTCAGTAGCCTCCTAATTAGTTTCCCTACCTCAACTCTCTCCCTCTCTCTAATTTATTCTCCACTCAACTGTCTAAGTAATTTTTCCTAAAGTATGGGTCTTACTATGGCATTTCCCTCTATTCAATAAACTCAAATGGCTTACTATTACACCAGAATGAAATATAATAATAACAACAACAACTAACATTTAGAAAGTACCTACTAAATGCCAGGCACTGTACTAAGTGCTTTATGATTATTACCTCATTTGATATTAATAAAAATCCTGGGGAGTAGATGCTACTATTATCCCTATTTTATAGGTAAGGAAATTGAAGGAAATGGAAGTTGTGACTTGCCCAGGGTCAGACAGCTAATAAATGGCTTAGGCTGAATTTGAACTGTGGTCTTCCTGAATCCTGGCCCTGTACTCCATCCACTGAACCACTTAGCTGTCCTTTTGGACACTTATAGTTGCTTATCACCTGAACCCTTCCTACCATTCCAGTGTTCTTATACTTTACTCCTTTCTGTCAACTCTGTGATGTAGCTATTGATTAAGCTGTCCTGGCCTATTTGTCATTCATATCTCCTGACTCACCCTGCCTTTTCACTTACTGTTCCCCAGGTCTTCGATGTTGCCCTCATGCCCACAATGTTCTCCCTTCTTCATCCTCGTCTTTGCCTCCTTCAAGATTCAATTCAAATCCTACCTTTTGCAGGAATTCTTCCTTCCTTTCTATACCTTCCCTCTGAGGTTAAATTCATATAGATAGATATAGATACAGATATCTATAGACATGGATATATCTATAGATACACATCTATGAACATATTCATATAGATGAAATCTTGTATGTCCAAAGTTATTACATGGTATTTCAATTTCTACCTTTGTGCCTCAAACAACTAGAGTTCAATACCTCCTCACCTCATTTCCATCTTTCAGAATCCCTGAAAATTCCTTCAAGATTCATCTCAAGACCACCTTCTAGAGGAAGCTTGTCCTGATGGCACCCTCCAAACTTTTAGTGACTTCCTTCCTGAATTTCCTACACAAACATACATATATTCACACATTATTTTAACTGGCTAGACTGCTTTTGTTTTTGTTTATATATACAGTGAGTGACTTGAACAGTGCCTAACTCATATCAGATTCTTGATAAATGTTTTTTTGATTGACTATCAACCTTATTTTATAGTTGAAGAGAAACATTTTGAGACATTAAATGGTTTACCTATTGTAACGTAGCAAATAATTTTGGGAGGTGAGATTCAAACTCGTCTTCCTTACCGTAAATTTAACACCCTCTTCACTACTTGACAGAGCTATTGATTTCATGATCAGTCATTTCTACAGTGTCAATATTCCTTCACTCTTCATCATTCCATGCAAGTCTTCCTATGATTCCTAGAATTTGTTATATTTGTTATTAAATGATAATATTCTGTTACATCCATATACCATCCTCCAATCAATGAACAACCATTTTATTTTCAGTTCTTTGCTACCACAAAAATGCTATGAATATCTGGGTATATATACAGAACATATCTTTATTATGAGACAGAATATTTATGTGTATGCGTCTGTGTAGTAATGTGGCATACTGAGTAAAACTTGGCCTTGTGGAGTCATTGTGACCTGTTACAAATCTGTCTCTTGCTACATGGTAACTGTTATGATCCTGAGCAAATCCTTAACCCTAAGTGTTTAGGCAACCCTTCCAGACTATAGATTGTGTAGAAAGTGTTGACTTTCATTGGAAGGGGGGTTTTCTCCATGTGAGTGTTCCTTATGTGAATAAAATCAAAGGTCCAATAGTTTGGGAAATACCATGAGACTTATCTGGAAATCTCAGTTTGGGACAGATTGAAGGGGAACTTGAATACCAGGCAACAAGTTTGTGCTTTAATATAATGTACATCACAGTTGTTGTCATTTTATTGTGCCTTCCAGCTCAAAATCCTAATGATACTATTAAAATAAAGGTTATTCTTATTTGCTTTTGTGGAAGAGAAGTTGCTCAGACCAGAAGGTTCAACTAGAACAGAATAGGAATGTACAACTGGAATAACAGCCTGCTAGGTTAGTCCATCAGTTCCTATATTTGGGATCGGTTAATAGATGTACAAGTAACTGACCCCAAACTGGACAGGGAGAAAAGTGTGTTGGTGTGAATCATATTTGGGAAATTTTGTGGTATTTTCAAAATCCTAGCTGTTTACTATTGGAAAAGCTTATCTTTCAAAACATACATATTCTTTTAATATTGCTATATGCCTTCAAATCATAGAATAGCATTATCCTAGGAGAATCATAGTTTCAAATGCCTCAAGGGCAGTGGGAATAAATGTGGTAACTAAAGGAGAGTTGTGATAGAAAGGTGTCATCAAGGACAGGTATGATGAAAAAGGGAAGCTGGCCAGCCATACCATGAGAATGACAGATAACAGATGACTACACCGAGTAGTAAAGGTTGAAGTCAGGATTTTCTAAACTCTAAGATCCAGTTTTGTAGAGGATAGGAGGTTTTCACAGTATTCCCAAAGGATTTTCAAAGTTCAGGTTCTCTTCTCCCTTTATTTTAGTAATAATGGTTAACCCAATCAGTTTACCACTCTGGACCCAGGGAGTCATCCATCACCTTCATACCACCACTACCACTATTACCAGCACACACCCCACCCCAATCAAAGGAAAAGTGGTCAAATAGATCAAACATTCATGAAAGTCTGTGAATAAGCAAAGAGGGTAGTATTATCAGCATACATGCCATCAAGAGAAACCTAACTCAGCATGACAAAACTGGCCTTTATCTTTTCTCAGTTCAAAACCTGATTACAGTTCGGCATAAAAAGTCAAGAAATTCAATTTCTCTAGGGGTAGTTATGCAAAGGAATGGCATTTATGTAAACACAGGCAAATTCAATTTCATCCAGTTATTGCTGCTAATATCTACTTGCATTTGCTCAGTTTTGACTAGACTGTAGGAGCCTTAAACAACATGAGGAGGCTGTCTACAGTTTGTCTTGACTATATTAATGCCCTTCGTTACACAGGAAATGAATTTCCCAAGGTTAGCTGATCTCCTGAAGTCACAGAAGAGTTCAGGATGTCAAACTGTCATTTTCCAATGAGAAATAAATGCATGAGAATGAATGTACAATGACATTAACAAAAACAAGGGTTTTACTTTGTGCTATATCACATGTATTATTATATGGCATATAATAACACCCCTTCATTAGTAAATATTAAATAAATGCTTTTTGATTTGATGGATTTATTTATTCATTCAGGAGACATTCATTAAGTGTCTACTATAAGCTAAGCACTTTTCTGGCTTCTGGATACAAAAAGATGGGAGTAAAACAGTCCCTGCCAACATGGAATTTATGGCAGTGGAGGAGAGGGGGGATCCAAATGAATATTGAACATCAATAGAAAATCCATAGAAAGTAAGTAGTAATTTTGGTGAGGAAGGTACTAATATCAAGAGGCAGGCATTAGGATAGGCCTCATGTAGTAGGTAATATTTGGCCTGATCCTTGAAGGATGTGGTTGCTTTTTGAAATCCAAACAAATTTTACCACCTGCTTTTCATTCTTCCTAGTTCAACTAAATATTCTGTGTGGAAAGGCAGCACTCATCACTTTGCAACCATCAAATGACAATATTTCAATATGTAGCATATTCTTCTACATCTACACCAACCTTTGTTTGCTGTTATTTGCATGCCTGTCTATCTGTTTTTCTGCCTGTGTCTTCCAGAATGGTAGTTTGCAGAATCATAAATATCGAGATAGAAGGGACCACAGAGACCATCTGGCCCAACTTCTCATCTAGCTCAGCAACTGGTTACTGAGACTATTTTTCCAACTCCATCCCAGCAAACTTCTCACACTGGTGATGACTCCACCCCCATTTGAGGAAATATCATTCCCCCTGTGCTCATTTCACATGTGACTTAGCTGCTGATTCTTTGGGCTATTTTTCTAAATTGCTCCCACCTTTCCCCTCACCTTTTCCTGGCTTTATCCCATTAGAATGTGTTCTCCTTGAGGGTGGAGGCTATCCTTTTTGCTTATATTTTATCCTCATTGATTAGCACAGTGTGTAATGTATAGTAAGCACTTAATACTTTAGTGTTCTGTTATCAGTGTTTGATTTTATAGATAAGGGAACTGAGGCATAAGGTGGTTAACTGAATTGCCAAAATGACATAGGAAGTAATCATCATAAGTAGGATTTAAACCTAAATCTTCTGATTTCAGATCCAGTGATCTTTCCATTGTTCCAATATTTGGTTTAAGCTGCATATTTTTTTTATTTTTAAAAAAGTATCTTGTTCATCTTAAATAAGAATTTGATTAGTACATCACAATTGCATTTTAATTTTGTTTTTAAATTTTAATTGTCACATACTTTTTTCCTCCCTCATATTCTTATTCTTAAAAATAAAAAAGAAAACCAAAACCCACCTAACAAAAATGTGTAATCAAGTCAAACAAACTGCCGTATCAGTCATATTTAAAAATTAATTTCTTATTCTGCACAACATTCCATCATCTCTCCATCAGAAGGTGGGTAGAATTCTTTAGTATCTTTTGATCAGTGTTCTCAACAGCTATCAAAACTGGTTTCTTAATGCTGTTGTTAATTTTAAGTTGTTTTCCTGTTTCTGCTTGATTCATTCTGAATCAGGTCATATAAGTCTTCTCAGGTTTCTTTGAAATTTTTTTTTCTTTCTTTTCTTTCCCTTCCTTCCTTCCTTCCTTCCATCTGTCTTTCTCTCTCTCTTTTTTTTCTTTCTTTCTTTCCTTTCTTTTTTTCCTTTATTATGGCTAAAGAGTATTCCATTACATTTGTAGGTCATAATTTGTTCAGCAATTGTCCAACTGATGGCCAGCCTCTTCATTACTAGTTCTTTGCAACTATAAAAAGAATTGATATAAATATCATAAAATTTCTTTGTAGCATATTTTATATTTTCTTATTTTTATTTCAAATATTATTTTAAATTTAAAATTAACACTCATATTTAATCATTATTAATAATTCTACATTTTAATTTTAATCATTTTATATTTTATTAATTATGTAAAATTAATATGTAATAAAAAATATACAATATCTTATGTTATATATTATATAAACAATGTACAATACAATTGATTATATGAAATTATTTTAAACTTAAACTAATACTGAATAATTAAATTTAGTAATAAATATTATTTTTAAATATTCTGATTTTATATTTCCCTTACACATTCACAAAGTGTACAGTGATCTCCAGGTTCTTTTCTCTTCCCTGTGGTTCAGTTTACATATGTTTTCCCAAGTTTTTCTAAAACTATCCTGCTCATTAATTTTTATAGAAAAAAGTAATCCATCACAATCACGTACCACAACTTGTTCAGTCATTTGATGACATCCCATCAATTTCCAATTCTTTGATACCACAAAAGTGCTTATAGATATTTTTGTACTTTATCATTACTTTCATATTTTGTATTTTGTAAAAATAGGTCATTTTGCATTTTCTTTTATTTTGGGGGGATGCAGACCTAGTTGAGTGAAAAGGTATGCACAATTTTATAGCCCTTTGGTTGTAGTTCCAAATTGTGGTCCAGAATGGCTGGACCAGTTAACAACTCTACCAGCAATGCATTTTTTAATCTATTTTTCCACATCCTTTCCAGCATTTATCATTTTCTTTTTCTGTCATGTTAGCCAATATAATAGGTATGAGGTGATACTTCAAAGTTGTTTTAATTTAATTTATCTACTCCATATGGAACATAATCAGGTAGGTATAGAAATCTAACTCATAGAGCCAAGATAGTAGAGTAAGAAATAAGTCGCTTTCACCATCCCTTATTAACCTCTGAAAGCCCAGAAAATATCACCCCAGGAAAAGCCCTGGAACAGCTAAACCAGCAAAAAGACTATGGGGTGCAGCAGTACTGTAACCAAGGTAGTTTGAGGGATTAATGGGTAAAATAACCATAGAAAGAATCCACAGATCACCTCCTGAAAGAAATCCCACATTGAAAATGCCAAGGAATATAGTAGCCAAATTCCAAAATTACCAGGTCAGAGAGAAAATACTGCAAGCAGCCAGAAAGAAACAATTTAAATATCTTGGAGCCACAGGGAAGATTATACTGGACCTTGCATATTCTACATTAAAAGATCATAGGGCATGGAATACAATATTCTGATATTCCATAAGGCAAAGAAGTTTGGATTACAATCAGGGATCAACTACCCAACGAAAATGAGCATAATCTTTCAGGGGAGGAGGTGGCATTCAACAAAATAGGGGACTTCCAAGCCTTCCTGATAAAAAGTCCAGAGCTCAACAGAAAATTTGATCTTCAAATACAAGACTCAAGAGAGACACAAAAAGGTAAACAGGACAGAATGAAGAAAACAACAATATGTTATTAATAAAGGCAAACTGTTTATATCCCTACAAGGGAAGATGACACTTGTAACTCTGGAGAACTGTATTGTTATTACACCATTTTAAAGGGGTATACATAAAGGGGGTGGGTATAAGTTGACTTTGATGTAATGATTAAAAAAAATCTAATCATGTGGGTTAAATGGATCTAAATAAGTGGATTAATCTGATCTAACTAAGAGAATGTACTGGGGAAAAAAGAAAGGCTGAGGCAGACAAGGGTAAATTACATTACAGGAAAAGGCACAAAAACCTATTATAGTAGAGAGAAAGAAGGGAGGGAGATGAGCATTGTTTGAACCTTACTCTCATCAGATTTGGCTCAAGGAGGGAATTGTTAACATAATTAAGTATAGAAATCTAACTTGCCCTATAGGCAGTAGGAGAGAAAAGGGAGGGGGAGATAGAAGGGAGATTATGCTCATTTTCACATATGTTGTGCAATGACTAATGCTGATAGACTTAGCCCTTCTCAGCAATGCAAGGATCTAAGACATCCCCAAAGGCCTCATGATGGAAAATGCTATCCATATCCAGAGAAAGAACTATGGAGTTCTTTCTGGAGTATCAAAGCATACTTTTTGCTATTTTTTTCTTCTGTTTTGTTTCTTCTTTCTTGTGGTTCCTCCTATTGGTTCTAATTCTTCCTTTCAACGTCACTAATGTGAAAATATGTTTAATAGGAATGTATATGTATAGCCTATATCAGATTTCATGCTGTCTTTGGGAGGGAGGGGGAAAAATTTAAAACTCAAAAGCTTATGGAAGTGATTGTTTATAAATCAAAATAAATTAATAAAAAATAGTTACAGCAACTCCTTTTGTGGTGGCAAAGAATTTAATATTGAAGGGATGAAATATGTCATCCATCTCTAGTCAAAGAACTGATGAAGTCTGAATCCAAGTTGAGGTATTTTTTTTCACTTTATTTTTCTTGCTTTTTTGCAAACATGGCTAATGTGGAAATGTGTTTCGCGTGATGTGATGCATGATGGTTTCTCAATGTGTAAGAAGAGGTATTAAGGGGATATAATGTATAAGAAGTGGTATTAAGGAAGATAATTAAGAACTCAACATTAAAAAAAGAAAGTGTAAGATAAATAATACATAAAGAAATAAAATCCTACCTTCTGCAAGAAAAATAGAGAATTTGGATGCTATGCCATATGCTGCCTATATGTTTAGTATTTCTATTAATGCCATTGTCTATGATGCCTTTTAACAAGATGTAGTTTCCTTGCTCACGTATTTTAACTAGGTCTATTTTTGCTTTTTCTTTCCTTGACATTGTGATAGCTAAACCTGCATTTTTTTTTTAACTTCAGTTAAACTATAATAGATTCTTCTTTATCCCCTTATTTTAATTCTTTGTGTGTCTCTGTTTCAGGAGTGTTTCTTATAAACACCATATTGTTGGAGTCTGGTTTCCAATCCATTCAGTTGAATGATTCTGTTTTATGAGTGAATCCATCCCATTCACATTCACAATTTAGATGACTATTTGTGCATTTCCCTCCATCTTATTTTCTTGTTTATCCTTCTTCCTCTCTTTTTACCCTGTAGCTCCTGAAAAATATTTTCCTTCTTGCCACTGACTCCCTTAATCTTTTCTCTTTTTTATCACTTTACCTTTCTGTTATCCCTTCCTCCTCCTACTTCTCTGTTGGGTAAGATAAATTTCTATACTTAATTGAGTGTGTGTGTGTGTGTGTGCGCGTGCATGTGTAGTCTTTCCTCATTGAACCAATTCACATGAAAGTGAGGTTTAAATATTTCTCAGTGCCCCAACCCCACTATATCCCCTGCATTGTAAAGCTCTGTCTTGCATGCCTCTTTTATGTGAGATAATTTTCTCTATTATTCCTCTCCCTTCCCACTTCTCCCAGCATATCCCTTTTTCTCACCTATCCATTTTTTTAAATCATCCTAAAATATTCAACTCATTCCCATGCCTTCTGTCAATGTGGGCTCCTAAATGCCATAATAATAATAAAATGCTTAGGAGTTACGTGTATCATTTTTACCATACAGGAATACAAACAGTTCAATCTTTTTGAGTCCCTTATGATTTCTTTTTCATGTTTACTTTTTTATGCTTTCTCAAATCTTTTATTTGCAAGTCAAGTTTTCTATTAATCTCTAGATTTTCATCAGGAGTGTTTGAAGGTTCTGTATTTCTAGAAATTTCCATTTTCCCCCCTGAAGGATTATATCTAGTTTTGCTAGATGGTTTATTCCTGGTTTTAAGCCTAGCTCCTTTGCCTTCCAGGAAATCATATTTTAAGCCCTTTATTGTGATAGCTGCTAAATCTTATGTGATCCTGACTGTGGTTCCACCATATTTGAATAATTTCTTTCTGACTACTTAAAGTATTTTCTCTTTGACCTGGGAACTCTGGAATTTGGCTATCATATTCCTGGGAGTTTTCATTTTGGTATCTCTTTCAGGAGGAAGTTGATGGATTCTTTGAATTTCTTCTATTGTACCCCTCTATTTCTTGTATATCAGGGTAGTTTTCCTTCATAATTTCTTAAAATATTATGTCTAGGATCTTTCTTTTATCATGATTTTCAGTTAGACCAATAATTCTTAAATTATCTTTACTTGATCTATGTTCCAGGTCAGTTATTTTTTTTCTCATGAGATATTCCACATTTCCTTCTCCCCCCCCATTTTTGAATTTGTTTTATTATTTCTTGATGTCTTGTGGAGTCATTAGCTTCCATTTGCCCAATTCCAATTCTATTTTGTAAGGAATTATTTTCTTCAGTGAATTGTACCTCTCTCCCCACCCCAATTTGGCCAATTCTGATTTTAAAGTACAATTTTCTTCAATTTTTGTTTTTTACCAAGCTGTTTATTATCTTTTGATAATTTTCTTGGATTGCTCTCATTTCTTTTCCCAATTTGCTCCCTACTACTCTTATTTGTTCTTAATATGATGTTTTATTCTTCTTGGGCTTGTATTTGAAACTTTGTTTGTAACTGTTTTGTCATTTTTGTCTTCTTTTGAATTTGTGTATTGACCTGTGTCACCTGTGTTGTTAGGTCCTTAGTTACTGTTGTTTTCTCATTTTTTTCCCAATCTATGTCTTGACTTTTAATTTTATGTTTAAGTTGGCCTGGCATTGCTCTAGGTCAGCCCACCACAGTGTGATAGGCCTCTCTTTGTTGCCTTAGGCTGGAAAAATCTTTTGCTCCAACCTTTTGTTATCTCTTTGCACCAGAATTGGAATTGGGGCATTATTTTAAAGTTGTTTGGAGGGGAATGTTGGGAGGGCTTGGGTGTAGTGCTTCCTCTACTGTGATTTCTTGACTCTGTTCTTAAAAGTCTGACTATGCATATTTGTTACAAAGATATTATTTCCCTTTATTTTCATCATGGTGGTGGTGGGGGTTTGAGACAAAATGGATTTTTATCAGCTGAAAAAACATTTTCAAAAAGAAATCTGAACCCAAGTGACTAAATGATTGACCCAGAATGGTATAGTATCAGATGAAGAATTTTAATCCTGGTTACCTGAGTCTTTGTGTTGCCTTTTTACATTACATTAAGATGACATTACTTTAGGTCACTAGATTTGTATTCAGGAAAATATGGGTGTTTATCAAGCCTTAGATATTAACAAATTGTGTGACTCTGGAGAAGTCACTTAACCTCTCTGTGCCTCGGTTTCCTCATCTACAAAATGAGGGAGGCAGGTTAGGATTGATGGTTTCTAGTATTCAAAGTTCTAAATTTATGATTCTATCATTTATAATTTTTTTCTTCCTTCTCCATCACTATGAGATTGCCAACTTTCTCAGTTGATGCTGCCTCTCTGTGATCTACCTCCCCTTCTAATATGTAATTCAAATGTGTTTTTGGCTAAGAAACCTAGCTTGTTCAATAGCTATGCTGAAAAAGATGAACTGATGGAGAGTGAGACAAGCCAAATCAGGAAAGCAATGTGCATAAAGACTACAGTGATGAAAACCAAGACTCAGTGCTCGGTAGTCATAAAGACTAAGGTTGGCCCTGGGGAAGACTAAAGAAAGTGTCCTTTTGTTCCTTTGTTTAGAGGTATAGGATTCTGATGAGAAATATTGCGTGCCCATTAGTTTCAAGCACAACTGATGTGGTCCTTATTTTTGTGACCTTTTTTGTTTCATTTTATTTTTAATTGAAGGACAACTCTCTGGGTAGAGGTGGAGGAGAGAGGAATATATTTGGAATTTAATGTTATATGAGAGGAAACAGTATATTTTTTAAAAAGAAAAAATATGTGACTAAAATAAAAATAAACAGTTTCCATGCATGAGACTTAAAGGCTAGCCCCATGAAATTTATTATTATTATTACATGAACTTTATAATGTCAGTCCTTCCCACTCATTGTCCTTCCTTAATCTCAGCTGCGTTCCTGTGTATGTGACATAGACCTGACCTCTAGATAATTGAGTTATCATCTAATTATAAATACAATCATCATTGGATCATAGATTTAGATCTGAAAGAACCTCAAAGACCATCTTGTTTGGAGCCCTCACTTTATAGGTGAAGAAAATGAGGTCCAGAGAGGTAAGGGATTTGCCCACAGTCATCCAGCTAGTTAGAGACAGAAGTGGGATTTGAGGCCAAGGCCTCTGCCTCCAGTGTAAGACATCTGTATCTTGTACCATAGCTACCTATATTTTTATATTAATATCTCTATTCCAATGGACTTTGATTCACAATTTAAATGACTTTCACACCTTTGTGGAGAAAGAAGGCTGTACAGAGTATATCCTCAAAGACAAACTGGTGAAACTCTGGCGAGCTATGGGTCACATGCTATTTTTGAAGCAGACAGATATGTTTCCTCTTACACAATACAGGAGACACAGCATAGTCTAATAAAGATGAACACCAGACTTGAAGTCAGGAGATATATGGCTTCAATTCCCGTCACCTCTGTGCCCCCTCTTTTTGGCTGTTGTTCAGTCATTTCAATTGTGTCCAACTCTTCATGACCCCATTTGGGATTTTCTTGGCAAAGATACAGAAGTGGTTTGCCATTTCCTTCCCCAGTTTACTTTACAGATGAGGAAACTAAAGCAAACATGTTTAAGTGACTTGTCCAGGATCTCACAGCTACTAAGTATCTAAGATTGGATTTGAACTCAGGAAGAGGAGTCTTCCAGACTCCAGGCTGGCTTCTCTATTCACCATACCACCTGGCTTCCTATAAATCTCATCTCCCATGCTTTCTCCCAAATGAAACCTGTGAAATCTCAGTCACCTCCTGGAATTACTCTTTATGTCCTTTACCAATGGATCTGGCATATTCCCCACCTGATAGAATGTAAGCTCTTTGAGGGAAGGAATGGTTTTCATTTTTTGTCCTAATATATCCTAAACTGAAAACAGCACCTTTCCAATCCAATTCAAATATTTTGCTTAATTGAATTATATAAATGTGAGCTATTATTATTATAAAATATCTGCCAAACTGTGATGGCTCAGAATAAATATGAAAAGTTCCCTCATATCTCTTGTCCTATATGTTTGAAGTGCAGATATCTGGCTCCTGTAAATATATTTAATCATCAAAATGCATGTGCAAAAATTTCTTTAATTGAAGGTGTGTTTAACCAGTTTAATTTGGAACTGTTTACCCATGCAAGTAATTACAGGGGCAAAGACTTTAATTAAGAGAGAAGGAAACAAGAGTAGGAGCAAAGAAAAAGAATTAGAAGGAGAAAGGAAGAGGGATGGAAGAAGACAGAGAGAAAAGAAATCTTGGCTTAAGGGGCTTTGAGAAATGTAGTTGAAGGCCTCTGAGCCTGATTAAATTTGAACATGAGAATAAAACCTCTTGAGGTTCAGGGTCATGTGAAATGTCATTGAAAGAAGATACTGTTGTACTCTGCTCTGCCTTAGAGTACATTTCCCTGTTTCCATAGAGCCTTTTTATTTCAAGAAAAAAAAAGGGTGGGGGGAGTAAGGCTCTTTACTCTTTTTGGTGCCACAGTGATGACTTAAAAATAATTTGTCATTCCCACTAGGGAAGGCTGGTACGACAATGTCTGCATTCCAAGCAGCTCCTGCCATGTATAAATAGTGAATTATTCTCACTGGGCTTAGATGGCAAGCTGCTGCAGCATATCCTAGACATGATGAATTATAGCACTAATGAGCCCGTGAATAGGAGATTTGGCTCATTGTGGGAAACGACTTCCTATCCTATGCCCCCAGTCCTGGAAATTTTCTTTGCTAGTTTTGGAATTAGAATCTGAAATTATTTTAGTGTCTTCTTCAGTAGCAAGTGATTACCTGGTCCTGACAAGCAGTGGGAACAGAATTTGACTTTACTAATGGAGGTACAATGTTTGCTCCATTATTCTCTGTCCTAGATAGATAACATCTGGAGTACTGGGTTCTGTTCTGAAGGCCATTAGCATGGTAGACTAGCATGTTTGAAAGAGTCACAAAATAAGCATTTATTAAGCACCCACTGCATGTACCTACTGTATGTCAGGCACTTTGCTAAGTACTGGGGATACAAAAATAGGTAAAAGACAATCTTTGCCCTCAAGAAGTTCACGATCTAATAGGTAGAGAACAAGCAAAATATTTGTATAAACAAGCTTTTCACAGGATAAAGATGAAATAATTAAAAGATGGAAATGCCAGTATTAAGAGGGATTGGCAAAGGCTTCATGTAGGAGATGGGGTTTTAATTGGGACTTAAAGAAAGCCAGAGAAGCCAGTGCACATTTTGTGATAATAGAGTTGGCAGTCACATTATTGGGGGAACAGTTTGAAGAACTGGAAGGTTTAGCCTAGAGAAGGAAAAAAATAGAGGACATATGACAATCATCTTCCATCATTTGAAGAATGGTCAAGTGGAAGAGAATTTGGACTTAGTCACTGTAGTGCAGTGAGTAGAACACTGGACTTTGAGTGAGAAGGTCCTGGGTTCAGTTCCTGCCTTAGATACTAACTAGCTGTATGATCCTGAGTGAGTTACTTAACCTCTCGTTTATGCAGCTTTCTCATATGTAATATGGCAGTACCTACATACAGAGTTGTTGTGAGGAACAGATAAAAGCACCTGTGAAAAAGTGATTGCCAAGCTTTAAAATTCTCTATAAATGGGAGTTCTTATTTTTATAACTGCAAAGAGCAGAACTAGGATCGGTGGTTGAAGTGCCAGAAAGGAAGATTTTAGTTCAAAAATTTCCTAATAATTAGAACTGTCTGAAAGTGGAATGGGCAGCCTCATAAGATGGTTAATTTCCTATCACTGGAGCTACTTAAATAAATGCTAAATTCATCAGGCATGCTGTAGAAAAAAAAATTATGAGTTATGCAAGAAGTTAGATTAGCTGCCCTTTGTGGGCCCCTTCCAGGTCTGAGAATCTATTATTCCATGATTGTGTGAATTTTTTAAAAATTTTTTTAAATTTTTTTTGTTTTTTTTAAATTTTTTTAAATTTTTAAATTTTTTTTGTTTTTTAAATTTTTTTTAAATTGTTTTTGATTGTGTGAATTTTTGAACAAAGTTCTTACTTTGGTCTATTCTAATTTCTACAATGCACTTCTCTGTGCTGTGAAAATTAAAAAAAAATAAAATAAAATTTTTAAAAAACATAGGTCTATCCAGAAATTTCTGTTTTATTTTATCAACTCATTGCTTCATCCAAACTCCAACTCCCCAACTGAGGCTAGAAATTACACAATAAAGTTCTATAAATTATTAATTCTTTTGTACAACATCTTAACAGAGCTATCCAAAAAATGAAATTGGCTATCTGTGAGGCAGTCATTTTCCACTCACTAGAGGATTTCAGCAAAGGTTAGATGACCATTTGTCTGGGATATCATAGAGGGAATTCCCATTCAGAAACAAGTCAGGCCAGAAGTCCTCTTTCCCAAATCTACAATTCTCTTTGTTGCTCTTAAGATTGCTACCAAGTCCTGTGTATAAGGAAAGCTTTTGCAAATTTTGGGAAATGGAGCCCTCAGTTTCGGAGACAGTGTGCTGAAAACTCTAAAGCTAACAGGTCTATGCCATACTTCAATTTCTTTCCTCCTAACTTCTGAGCCTGACAAAGCCCTAATTTGGAACTCAAGGTGATTGATGAGTTGCCTTCTGCACAATATATCACCGGTCTTCTAGGACATTCATTGTGATGATCAAAAAGTGGAAACCCTGTTGTGTGCATGTCAACATGGAGAACTGATGGAGCCATTTGATAGAAGCAGGGGAATGTAGAGACATGCCAGAAGTAATAGAAAGTGAAGGGAATGCTCATGCCACTTCAAGAAAAGAAACATGAATTAGATAACCTTCCAACTAAAACCTTTTTTAGCCAAGAGAAGTCACTGAGCTTAGAGAAAGTATGTTTTCTTCTTCAATTAGGCCGTTGTTCTTCTGCTGGCTTCTACAGTTTGGGGAACACTCATGCATTCATACACACAATGACAATGACACCACCTACAGTTTGGTGGAACTACTATTTGTTAAGCATTTGCTGTACTGTGGTGGATGCTGGAAATATGAAAACAAAATGCACAAAAACCTATATCTGTATGTTTCATTCTCTTTCTCCTTCTCTTCTCTCCCCTGCCATTCTCTCCTTTCCTCTCTCTCTCTCTTTCTCTCTCTCCCCCTCTCCCTCTCCTTCCCTTCCTCCCCAACTCTCTGTGAAAATAAACATATACATGTGTCCATTTAGGGAGCATGGTATAGTGGATAAATAATTAGTTCAAGTGTGAGAAAGACCCGGATTCAAGTATTGCTTCTGATCCATACTGGCTACTGGATGATATTGGGCAAGTCACTTAACCTCTGATTAACTCCCCCAGACTTCTAAGTCTCTAACACTATGGTTTGAAAATATTTGCTGATTTGCATTCTTGGAGGAAGTCTCCTCATTGGAAGTTCCTATACCAGTGAAATCACACGTCCTTTCACAAATAATATAAACATACACTTGTGTATCCATACATATATCCATCCATACACAGACATGCATGTGTATATATGCATTTATCTATATATATATATATAGTGTATATATGTGTGTATTATATATATACAAGCCCAGATATAAATACCTTTATTGTTCATAACTTCTCTTATTCCATTAAGAATAAAACAATCTTTCAAGTCAACCAATTTCATAACTTCAGTCATCTTTAATTCTATGTAACTGGGACACTTGAGACAACCCTAGACTTGGAATCATCAAGACCTGTGTTTGAATCCAGGTCCAGTCACTTGTTGACTGTGTGACCCTACGCAAGTAAGTTAGCTTCTCAATTTCAGTTTCCACATCTGTAAGATTGGGATAAGAGGGGCAGCTAGGTGGCACAGTGGATAGAGCACTGGCCCTGGATTCAGGAGGACCTGGGTTCAAATCCAGCCTCAGACCCATAACACTTAATAGCTGTGTGACCCTGGGCAAGTCACTTAACCCCATTTCCTAGCCAAAAAAAAAAAAAAAAAGATTGGGATAAGAGTGGCATCTAATACACAGAATTGGGATGAGGATGCTTTTCAAACCTTAAAGTGGTATATAAATGCTAGGTAGTGTGTCTATGATTATGTTCATGATCATGCTTCATCCCTCATGTGCATATCCATTTCCCAAGTCAATGATGTTCTACTTCCTCAACATTTCTTACGTTTACCACCTTCTCCCCACTCATGCAGTTGTTCTTCAGACAATCATTATGTTAATGGTATCTTAACTGCTCTCTTGCTAGCAGTTTTTCCACTCTTTCCAACTCAATTCATTTGCTAAAAGAAACATCTAAAGCATATGTCTTCTCTTCTAATTCCTCTGTTCTAAAACCATCAATGAAGTCCTAGTGTTTGTAGGATATAATCTAACATCCTCCATTTGGCATTAAACTTCATAATTGGCTCCAACATACCGCACAGACATTTCACAAGTTGGCGTTTCATGTTGGGTTTCCATTTTTTTTTTTTTGCACAGTCTTAGAATGTATCCTTTCCTAGCTTCTAACTCACAAAATATTCAGCTTCATTCAAGACTCTGCTTGTGTGCCACCCCAATGCAAAATATTTCTAATTGCCCTAGTTGTTCATTACCTTGTTCAATTTTCCTGTTAATTTATTCTATAAATAGATCTCTATCTTTTTTAACATATATTTCTCTAGATAAAATTTCAGCACATTAAAGATAAGAAACTGTTTTTCACTTTCATATTCAAACCTCTAGCACCTAGTATAATGTCTTACACACTGTAGGTAATTAATAAATATCTGTTGGAGTGGATGAAACCCATCCAACATGAAAATGTCTTTATTATTTAAAAAAAAAACACAAACAATTGACTCATCATAATTAAGCTCTAAAATAGTAATTTCTTTTGCATTTACACTGATGACTTGCCTCTATTCCTTTGATGGACAGAATTCTCTTCTTCCTATGGATATTCATCTTGGTTGTCACTGGAGGTTAAGCCTGTTCATCTCTAGCATACTCAACATGAGTTAGGGCCTCAATTTTCCATCTTTATGAAGCAAGTATCCTTGAAAGATAAAGGTAGTGAATCAAAACACCCAAGTTTAAGGGCTCATCCAAGGCCAGGGAAGCACCTGATAAGGAGTATGGCTAGAGCCATCCTGAATGAAATTAGCATAACTGTCAGCCTCATTGGTTATTTTTTATCTCTGGTGGAAATCCCTTAAGTGTTTGAATGAGGTCATACCTTCTGAACAACTGACATAAGGCTCTCATTACTTCCTTTTTTATGAGCTCCATTAGACTAAAATAATCGATCTTTCTCTGTAGGGAGAGATTCAGTTCGTTAATGGCCTGCTTTTGGGTACTGTGATACTCTTCTTACTTTACATTATCTACTTGAGTGTGTAGAAAGCCATAAACATATATAAGCATCATTTTATTGTGTTGGTGGAATGAAGACAACTTTACTTCACAGATACATTTTCAAAAACAAAAACAAAAAAAAACAATATAAAAACCCTAAATTTACTCTTTCATTTGCTTATTTATTTGAAATTTATATTGATCTTTTATTTTTATATCACCTTTATTTGCCTTGCAATTTTCAGTGTTTCTTAATATCTTCAGTTCATTTGACATTACTCTTATTCTTTCCCTATGGAGCAAAACAGAAAGAAAGAGGTAGTCCAAAACCAGTCAAGTCATCAACCAGTTCTGTGTTCCACAAAGATAGCCCTCTGCCTCAGTAGAGAAAGGAGTGAGGGGCATTTTCTTCAACCTACTTGGTGAAAACTCTTGGTCTACATACTTAGGTAACATTCAGGTTCAGGGTTGATCATAATTTTGTTGCTTTGCCTTTACCCTGTTGAAGTCGTTTTATATATTGTTTCATGGTTCTGCTTACTTTATTATATATCAGTTCATATACATCTTCTTAGGTTTTTCTGAATTCTTCATTTACATTATTTCTTATGGTAGAGTAATATGCAATTACATATATGTTCCTACTAAATCACTTCCATTTAACAATTCTATTTGCTCAATTTTCCCTATTAAAATGAAATTTGTTTCACTACCTTCCCGCAAAAACGTGTGTGTTTGTGTGTGAAGTGTCATTTTATTCTATTTTTTTCTCTTGATATAATATGCTAGCCTTTTGTTAGGTCAATAGGACAACCTCTAAGGTCTTTCTCCACTTCCCCAAGTTCAGGACACTCAGCTGGAGGAATTATCCATGTTTGAAAGACTGATTTTTTTAAGCCTTTCACCTTCCATGGGGTAGCTTTTTCCTCCCATTTTCAAAGCCCACTTCAGAGCTCAGAGCTGCTTTAACACTTTGAGGACTCTGGATACTAAAGGCACCAAGAGCATCTCTTGGACTCATTGGGAGCTATCCTTTCATCAACTGATTCAGAAGGACAGATGAAAGCAGGACTCTGATTTCCTGTTTTAGATAAAAGCAAGAATGTCTTCACCTTTGCCCAAAAGTGACTTTCTAGAGTGCATAGGTCGTGCTTGCAATTAGGCAATATACCCTATGATGGGAAAAATGAATAAATAGTAAACATAAATATAAACACAAAATTCAACATCATCAATTCAGTTTATCCCATTTTCATTTTGGGATGTACAAACTCTAAGCTCTTCAGTCTTGCATTTAATGAGTCTGACTTAACCTTACTAATTACCTCACTTTACCTCTACTGGTCCTCAACATATACCATCCTGTTTAGTCAAGCCAAGCAAGTCATTTCAAAGATGGGTGTGCATGCTCATTTCTATGGCCATATCACTCCCCCTGCTGTTTGCCTGTAGCTGGAATGACTTCATCTCGTGTTTTAGCTCCACAAATCCTATCCATTCTTTAAGGACCAGCTCATCTCAGCTTTTTGACCACTATCTCCCTTTGTAGAGTTGATTTGGCTCCTTTTGTGCCCTCTGTACTACTGAACAGTGCTCAACATTCACCATGAACGAACTAAACATAATCCAGTGTACAAGTAGAGACAATACAGTGAAATTTGTTTTGCATATATTTTGTAGTCAGTTTTTGAGTGTAATCTGAACTGCTCAGAAAGGAAAAATTGCATAATGGAAGGAAGATGTGAATGGAAAGTCTTGGAATGTGATTGTGAGAATGAGCAAAGTATGTGGAGGTATGGGAAGTTACTAAGGTGAGACAGCTGGTTTTGAGATTTGGGGAGGTAAAGCAAACTCTCAAGGAACATCACAGTGGGAGAAAGAGACAGAGAAGCAAAGAGAGACATAGAAAAAGAGAGAGATGCAAAGGAACTACAGCAGGTGTTTAATGATGTCAGACTAGAACCTTGAGAATGGACCTTGTAGGCAGCTGGTCGCCTTACTGATTGGTGCCCCTGCCTATTGAAACCTCTAAGAAAGAGTGTGACAGACACATAACAGAAGATTATTAAATACTTCTGAAGTTGTATTGAATTAACATGAACTAAATTTATAACAACATCTAGCATTTAGATAGCACTTTAAGGTTTGCAAATAATTTTGTATACCTTATCTTATTTCAGCTTCACAATTCTGATTTCGGTACTATAATGCTTATTTCCATCTTACAGAAAAGGAAACTGTGACTCATTTGAGTGTCAGTGTTGGGATTCGAACCCACAGATCTCTTAATTCCAAACCTAGTGCTATTAAACCACACTAAGCTTCAGCAAAAGTATTAATTTGAATCAAATCCGATGAAAATATGATAACAATGACAACCAGGGCTGTACCGTCTTTCTCCATTTCATGGAAACAATTACCCCCGGGATAGGAAGCAGAAATTAATAACAGGCTCATAGATTTAGAACTGGAAGGGGTTTTATAGGTCATCTAGTTCAACCCCTTTGTTTCCCAGAGGAGAAATCTGAAACTGATGGAGGTCAAGTGACTCTCCAAAAGCCACAAAGGAAGTAAGTGAAAGAAGAGTTTTACCCCAACTTCTCTGGCTCCTAATTGTGCCCTCTTTATATTGTACCAGGCTGCCTCCGGACAACAACAAACAAGCAAACGAACAAGCCAAGGTGTTTCTGACATTTGGAATTCTCTAGTAGAGTTACTAACTTTGGAGGAAGTGTAAGACGTGACTGGGCTGAGAACATAGCTCCAGGAATGAACCCACAAAGCCAGAGGGAACAAGCGCATGAGGCCATTCCTAACTCCCTTTGTTGATTGCTGGTTCTTATTTTATCGATGTTCATGAAGGTTCTTTCATGACCAAGAAGCAAGAATTCATTCTGACTCCTGGCTCTGGGGAGCCGCTGTCCTGGAGTGCATATGCCTGATGAACTATCATCTCCAATTCACAATTTAGTATAGAAAAATAATCTTCCCATGTCAAAATACTTTAGTCTACACACTACAAGATGGATATTTTAAAGAATAATAAAAAAGAAAATATAAAATCTGTGTGTGTGCGCGTGTACGTGCATATTGACCTTTTGTTGGGTCCTAGCTGACACAAGTGACTCCATGTTTCACCACTGGTTGAATCACTTATGTACTGGGAAGTTCCTCTGTACCCAAGAGTGGTTTGATCAGTGACATTTAGGCAAGAAATGCAAAGGTTTCCTGATAATAATCAGTTTAGTAAATTTTACTTAATTCAGTTATAAAAATTCAGTCATTTCCTAATAACAATGCCCTTGTCCTCAATAAGAGTAAACACAGTCCAGGGCACTTGCTGATTGACTTCTCCTAAGGTCTCCCTCCCACTTGGTCCCAGTGAATCTTGACAGAAATAGCAATCACATATAAAAAGAGAGACCCATAGATGTGTTAAAAAGATTACCCCACCCTACAGTTCTGCTTCCTGTGGAACTGTAGACTGGAAGCCTGAGGTGCCACACACTTAGATAATTGTGAGTAAAAAACTGTCTGATTCATGATTATCCTTTGCACACCTGTGTTCCTTCTCAGTTCCTTCCACAATTTCACAGGGTAGAAGTTTTGTAGTCAATGTAATTGACCATTTTGAGAAACAGGTACTGATCCATGTATTTTTGCTTAATTTTCTATTTTAAATTGTACGTCTTGAAAGAGAATAGTAACATATATGCATAGTTACATATCAATGCATATATAGAGCCAGATATAATTTATTTTGTGAAGAGGGCTAATTTCTCTCTAAGGAAACTCCTCTGTGAGTGAAAATCAGCATTTATTCTGCCTGGGGCACCCAGAAATTCAGTGATTTTTCAAGATCCCAAAGCTAGCATGTGTTAGCATCTAGAATCTAGACTTTCACTTGGTCATCATAACATTAAGGCTGGCCTTCTATTAATGACCCATGCATATCTACATGATACGCATATGTGTACATCAAACAGCAACATTGGCAACAACAAACAACACTATTGTGTGTCGAATGTGCCATGAAAGTTTGGGAGTGCAAAATCCCCCCAAAAGGGAAACAATCCATATGTTAAAGGAACTTGAATGAGAAAGACAGAATGTACATAGGTGAGGACATATCAAATATATAGAAAAGTGTAGGAGAAAGACACAAATAGTTGTGAGTACGTATATACATATATGTATACACACACACACACACACACATATGTATATAGTACCCAGGGTTCTTAGGCAACATTGCACATCAGAGCACTGGGTTAGGACCCAGGAGTCCTGGATTCTATGGTCAGATTACTGGGTTTTTTGTTTGTTTTTTTTGTCATATGTTTATAAATTCATAGAATTAGTGTAATATCTGGCACATAGCACTTAATGCACATTGATTTTACTCAGACAAGTCATTGTCCTTTGGTTGGGGGGCAGGAGCCTTACATCACTTATAGGTTATTACCCAGATGATTTCTCACTTCTCTATGATCTGATAAACCCCAGGGTCTATGTCATCTAATCTGTACCTGATGGAGAATGTGCTCTGCAGTATACCTGACAAGTAGTCAGTCATCCAGCAAATGCTTGAAGACTTCCAGTGATAGGGAACTCACTACCAAAGCTCAAAGTTTTGTTTGGTTTATTTTGTTTTCCTTACTTGAATACTAAATTTGTATCTTCACAACTGTACCCTTCCTGATTTTGCCCCGGGACCACCAAGTACAACCAGTCCCATCCCTCTTCTACATGGCAGTTCTTAAAAAAATTGGACAACCATTAGGTTCATCTTCAGTTTTCCTTTTGACAGAACAAAAAAAAAAAAACAACCTGTTTCTTCAACTCATCCTTGCATGGCATGATTTTGAGGCCTTCAACCAGCCTGGTCACCTTCCACTGAATGAAGGAATGAATGAATAAATAAATTATTACTACTAATAATAATAAACATTTATTTCTGAACTTATCAACATCCTTACTAATATGTGGTGCCCAGAATTGAACACAGTTCTGCAATGTTGCAGCTAGGACAGAGTGGGACCATTATCTCATTCTTGGATGCAATGCCTTCTTCAGTGAAATATCAAATCTTATTACATTTTTAGTTTATAATAAAGATGAAGAGAGAGGGTGATTCATTAGTTATACTCTAGAAAACTGAAGACATTCTGGCTTGGTGTGTAAGTTATAGACTGTGATAGAAGTCACCATTACAATCCCAAATGGTGTTTAGCATAACTACAGTAGTCCTTAGGAGGCTGAAAAATTCAGGGTAGAAGAGTTCCAGTTTCTTGGGATTGTTTGATGTGATATGTGTTTGCTATTTTCCCCCTTCTCATCAAAACATCATTGAGGACCATCCCTAAATCAAATAACTGACTCCTGATTTGAATAGTCCTGTTTTAATCATATGGTCTTTATTTCTTAATGAGCTTCTTTTTCCTTTCATGGATGCCCTAGGTTATTTCTAAGTGAATTTTATCCTCAAGAAGTTCCATTTTCTGTTAAGACACACATGCACTCACAGCAACACCATTATGGCCACCACTACCACCACCAACAACAACAACAAAAAATAAATAAATAAATAAATAAACCACTTCTTCCTTTTTTGTCAATTTCTTTAGCATTTTTTAACTTGATGAAGATAGGGGAAAGAATACCAGCCTTGCTTTCTTTTCTGAACTAAGTCCTTACATCTCTGAGTGGCCTCAGATAAATCAGCCTCTACCTCTGTTTCAGTGTCCTTATATGCTAAATGAAGAAAATAAGTCCTGCCTTCTGTTGTCTATAGGATGAGATGAGTTAATTTGTATAAAAACACTTAGAAAAATCAAGAGTTGTATGTGGGATGTAAAGAAATCTGGATTAGAAATCAGAGGGTCTAGATTTAAATCCTGCCTCTTTGTCTGTCACATAGCTAGCAAACAGTAGGGCCCAGATTGCAATTCAAGTTAGCTGCCTCAAAATTCAGAGCTCTTTCTGGTGTATCACATTAAAGACAAAGATTGTGTTTATTCAGTCACTGATGTGACCATCAGGACAGAGAACATCTCTGGTTTTCAGTTTGCTCACCTGTAAAACAGGATTGGATTAGATAGACTGTATGACCCCTTTTAGTTTTAGCTATGATCATAAGATTTATAAGAGATAATTTATATAATATTATTTATTTATATTATCTGCCACTTGACCATATAATAATATCTGTGAGTATCTTAATGAACCTTAGAACACTTTATGTTTTTGTTTTTGAATGCAGGAGAGAGATTATTCTTTTACAAAGCTCATATTCTACTGAAAAAGTATTTACCTGGAAAGGCAGGTCCATTGTTTGTTAAAATACCGAAACTTAATTTGGAAATTTTAGTTCTTAATTAAAGTTGAATAGCTTCATTTAGAAGATAAATATAGTGACATTAACAGAAGTAAATGCTAGAAGAAAATTAAACTGAGGTCTATATAAGCAAAGTGAAATAGTTTTTATTAAAAATCAACTTATTTAAAATATCTAGATACTTTAATCAAATGTTAAGCTTTTCTGGACTGTAATATCTAAATGGCTTCCTCTCAATATTCCATTTTGTTTGGTTGGTATGGATCTGGTTTATAATCTCTATAGAAAAGGAGACAATTATTATAGCAGAAAATTAATAGTAAGAATAATTTACTGAACATAGTTTATAAATTTTAATACAACTATAGGTTACAGAATAGTTATCTACATTGGTTGAAAGACTTTTTTTCACTTTGAATTCTCTGAAGAGATGAAATGATAAACCCAATTTAAAAATTACTGGATGATTTTTTTTTCATAGAAACTCTATGAGTCAAGGAACGCAAGTGTCGTTTTACCTACTTCTTAGATGGTGAAAATGAGGCTTAGAGAGGTTCAATGACTAAGGATAGCTTATGTTCTCTGATTCCAAGTGGAGTAGTCTTTCTACTCCATCACATTAAACAAATGGCTGTTTACAAAATCAATCACCAAATCATCATTGGATATGGATTATTGTGTGGTGTTTTAAGGGTCCCTTCCCTTCAGTGACTTTCAGTATATTTGATGAAACAGAACAGCCACTTGCAAATATAACTAATAAACATACCAGTGAAAACTTAACTACCATTTGAAAAATGCAGTGGAGAAGTAATCTAGCCTTTCAAGGAAGGAAAACTTCCTAGTCAAAGGATAGTTGTAGCTCTGTCCTAAGAAGTTATGGTAGTGAGTAGGGATGAGGGAAATCTACTGCATAATATTTAAGATATTAGTCAATAAAAAAGCTTTATTGTATTTACATTTGCAAGCCATGACATGGAAAAGACATTGGTTAGCCTATAGATAGGGGAAGTTACTATAGAGCCAAGCATACTATGAATATGAACAATTTTTCCAATGATTTTATAGCATTTGAAAAAGCCTAGTCATGCTGGGCTCATGAAAATCAGCCAGTTGACCTTGGGAACATTTATATAGTATCAAATTGATTTCCTCATAATGACTTTTTTAGGCTGATAATGTATTATTATCCCCATTTCATAGAAAAGGAATCTAAGCCTGAAAGTGGTAAACTGATTTACTTGGGGTCTCACAACAGCTATTAAGTGATGGAGGCATATCACCAAGCTAATTCTAATGCCTTATGTTCAGCTCTCATCCAGCTAGATAACACTACTTTCAATGCGTGTACAAACACACACGCACACAAGAATGCATGCAGATATTTGGAATGATCATTGTAAGAGACTAGTAGACTTGGTACCTTATATAGAAATACCCTAAGTACATAATTAGAATTATGTGAAAAATTCAAAATTTAGAAGTTTCAAAAAATCCCTAAGGAAAATAATCTTCTTTGCTTCTATCTCCTTTCTCATTTTCCCTCCTAGCATTCTCTAGTTTGGCTATCTCAATTTATTGAATTCCCTTGAATTATCACTCAATTATCATTACTTCACTTTGCCTAGAATTGCCTTATAAAAATGAATTAGAAACAGAGACCTTAGAACATCAGAGCTAGAATATACCTTAGAGCTCATCTAGTCCAAACCTCTCATTTTATACATTAGGAAACACGTGTCAGGCATGAAAAGACATGCCCAGTATCATACAAGTTGATTAATCAATCCATAAATATAAAATAGGTATCCATTGTAGATTAAAGTCTGAATCACAGATAGAAAATCACTCCCTTCTTTCAAGGAATTTGCATTCTAAATGGAAAGCCAAGACATATGCATATGAAAAGTAAATAACAGCACAAAAGTGAACATAAATGCCAAATTGTAGTATAGGTAATGAACTGTTGAAGATAAGAAGTAACCCCATAATGGTGTTCTATGGTCCCAAAGGACTTGGGGAAGAGGAAAAGCTGAGGAGGACCTTGAAAAATGACTGAGGATTAGATAGGTAAACTGAATTAATCATAACTGGCATTATATAACTCTTAAAGTTTGTGAAGCTTTTTTTCATACATTTCATGCTTGATCTTCACAACAACCTAAGAAGTAGGTACTACTATGGTTATTATCTCCACATTACATATGAGAAGAATGAGACAGTGACCTGTCCATGATCATATAGCTAGTAAGTATTAGAAGCTAGATTTATTTTAAATTCCAGATCTTCCTTACTGAAAAGGCATTGATTAGAAGTAGTTTCATTCCATGAAGTAATGCCTGGTGCATAGTAGGTAATTAGTAAATGTGTGTTTAATGGATAGTATTCTATCCACTATACCATGTTGCCTTTAAAAATTCAGAATTGAATTGATGGAATAAAGTAGGCAGAGGGAATAACAATTCCAGACTAAAGAAAGAGCAAACTCATCACTTTTTTCCCCCTAATGTAGCAATGGATTGGCAAACTTTTCTTGCCCAGGTTTTCTAGGGATTAGCAAAGGAAATCTACTGAATTCTTAGTTATAAATATCTGTTTTAATATTCACAGCTACTAATCACAATGGGGCAAGTGGGTTGCATGCATCTGAAACATTTGACTCTTTCTCTTGACCATGCCACCTGGGAAAGTCTCATGGGAATGGAAATAACCTGGAAGAAAAGTGGCTCTCTTGGCCTCCTTTTACAAAGGTAAAAAAAGAAAAGAAAAGAAAAATGAATTTATTCTATCCAGCCAAATACATGAAGCCTCATTTCAGGGCTGGAAGGATCCATCATCGTGTCAGGCCAACTGCATCTCTACACACAGTATAGAATTGTGTACAATGCTGATAGAAATGTCGGTAGAGAAGCCCAAGAAACAACTGAGATTAATGAGTAACACTGGGGATTGTCCATAAAATAAAATCGCAATACGTGGAAAGAGATAAACAATAAAAACAACCTAGGAAAGACTCAAAGCAATAAAGCTTTAAAATCCCAATTCTGACATTTGATGTTCCATTAATAACACAGTAGCTGTTTGCTCAAATGTTCTAGCCATGAAACATCACTTAGAAGCATCTGTTCTTATCATCATTCAGTTTATTAACGAGTGAATAATAACTCTTTCTCAGAATAGAGATGTTTCTTGATCTCTTTCCATACAACAAAGATGGAGATTCTATTATGATTAAGCATCTGAAGTAGTGAGAAAACTAGCATGCCTATTAGAATTATTGTTGCCTGAATACTTTTCCAAGAATGTGAGAATTCACCAGCTTTGGTCCATAGAATGAACAGTCCTGGGTCCATCCTTGCCCTCATCAAGTAACTCCAGAGGGTAGAAGATGGGGGCGGGGCGGCATTTATGGCATGATAGTGTATGGCAAAGAGCACTAGTATTTTATTTGGAGTCAGAGGACCTAGGTTTGAATCCTGCCCCTGCCATTTATTAGATGTGTGGCTTTGGAGTAGTGACAAATTTTCTTTGCTTCAGCTCATCCATAAAATAACTTGATCAGATTAAGCCTCTAAAACCCATTCCAACTCCACAATTACAAACTTGTGCCTGAAATTCTTAATAACAGAATGTAAACATCTCAAAATGAGAGATACCTCATCTTTGCCTTTCCATCCTGGTTCCTAGCACAATGTCTGACATGTGTTAGGCATTTAATAGATGTTTATTCATTGACATAACGTCATTCAATGCTGCTGAGTTAATTGGGAAGTAAAGCAGAAGAAATTCTTATTTTTCTGGTTGATTCTTAATGATATAGGCTAGCCATTGAATGTAGTGAAGTTCAACAGTAGTCTTTCTGGCCCCTCCCATTTTCTGGAAGCCACTGAAGAGTTAATGAGGGTCTCCTAACTGAATTTGTGCCATTCAGGTGGCTCCACTTTCTAGCCCCAGCTCTCCTATTGCTCTTTTAGACCAAGGTGATTGTTAGGTTTTCATATCATACTCCTTGGTGGCCAGGAACACACTTAAGTTCCCTGACCCTTCCTTTTCCCTGACTCTGAGCCCAATGCTCTCCATGATACCATAGAGCTTCCTGTCTCAACCTTCCTATCTCCAGAATTCAAACTACTCATTTATTCTGGACCAATAATGATTCAGAGGTTCTTGGACTATATAAGCCAGAAGGAAGAGATATTTGAGTCTAAAACTTTCTCTTTCCAAATGAAGAGTCTGAGGGCCAGAGTCTTAAACTAGTAAATTATCAAAACCCAAAGGTCCTACCTCCCAGCCCAATGGGGTTGATAATCTGATAAGCAGATAATCTGTGTGTATCTTAGCCCTGATGCCTATAATGTTGTAATATAAGTGTTTATCTATTTCTTGTGCCTCTAAATGAATGATGTGTATTCTTAGTGTTAATGACTGTATCATATCCAGTTAGTGTTGACAGAAAATTTGTGTCCTGTTGTAAAACCATAAAAAGAAATTCATTTGGGTATTCTTCCTTGGAGCACATAGTTTTCCATAATGGCAAATTATTTCTATTCCTTTCACTTGAAAAGACTTTTCCTACTGTAGCATGATTTTTGGTGACCCTGATCCCAGGTTTGTTATTCTTTAAGGGACAGGAAAATGGATGCTTTGACCAAAAACTAAAACAAGCAAATAAAAACAACCTTGATACTCAACTTTTAGGCTCAGTTGTTTTAATTTGCATTTCTCTGACAAATAGTGATTTAGAACATTTTTCCAGAGGATTGTAGATAGCATTGATTTCTTCTTCTAAAAATTTCCTGTTCATATCATTTGACCATTTATCAGTTGGAGAATGACTTGTATTCTATTAATTTGACTCATTTCTCTATATATTTCAGAAATGAGGCCTTAATCAGAAAAAAACTTGCTATAATTTTTTCTCTCTCCAGTTTTCTGCTTTTCTTCTAATCTTCACTGCATTATTTTTGTTTGTGCAAAAAATTATATTTAATTTAAACGAAATTGTCCATTTTACCTCCCATAATGCTGTCTCTCTCCTTTGATCATAAATTTTGCCATTATCCATAGAGCTGACAGGTAAACTATTCCTTGCACCCCTAATTTGCTTATGGTATCACCATTTATGTCTAAACCATGTGCCTATTTTGACTTTACCATAGTATACCGTGTAGGATGCTGGTGTATACCTAGTTTCTGCTAAACTGCTTTCTAGTTTTCCCAGCAATTTTTGTCAAATAATGAATTCTTGTCCCAAAGGCTTGGATCTTTGAGTTTCTCAAACACTTGTTATTTACTACTTTGTTTTGTGAACCTCATCTATTTTACTGATTGGCCACTTTATTTCTCAGCCAGTACCAGATTGTTTGATGATTATCACTTTGTAATACAGTTTGAGATCTGGTACTGCTAGGCCGCCTTCCTTCACATTGTTTTTTTAACTGATGCTCTTGATATTCTTGACTTTTTGATCTTCCAGGTGAATTTTATTATTTTTCCAGCTCTATAAAATAATTTTTGGCAGTTTGGTTTATGTGGTACTGAATAAGTAAATTAATTTAGATGTAATTGTCATTTTTCTTATATTGACTCAGTCTACCCATAAACAATTAGTATTATTCCAGTTGTTTAGATATGACTTTATTTGTATGAAAAGTGTTCTGGAATTACGTTCACACAGAGAGAGTCTATCTCTTTAGCTGGATGACCATCCCTGGTTCCTGGAATATAAGCCCATACGCTTTAGTGTGTAGTCTCCTCACTGTCCCTGTTACTCCCTTCCTGATAATTATAATAGTTCACAGATATATAGTATTTTGAGTTCTGTAAATCATTCACCCCTCAATAATGCTATGAGGAAGTCATTATAAGTTTTATCATTCCCATTTTCTAGATGAGCAAGCTGAGACTCAGAAAAGTAAATTTATTTTCACTTAGCCATGTGACCTGTGTCAGAGTCAAAATTCAGATAGATATGATTTTAAATCCAGTATTCTTTTCACTATACTATGCTTCCTTCCCATTTACTATTCCAGCTTGCTAGTGTCCTTCCTGGAATGTGGAACCTGGAATTCCATCTATTGCTTTGGATATTGTCTACCCCTCCAGATACAATAAGTAAAATCATATCTTTACTTACCATGAGCATTGAAGTTCCATTAATACAGCCAAAGATGATATTAACTATTTTTGTCACTGTGTCATAATCTGCCCACCGCAATGCCTATGTATATAGCACTTTAAAGTTTTCAAAAAAACTATGTATACATTATTTCACTTGTTCCTCATTTTTATGAAGTAAGCGCTTTTATGAACATTTAACAAAGTAAGCAACTGAGGCTTATTGGGGTGAAGTGACTTACAAAAATGGTGACATACATTCCATTTTTGTAAGTACTTGGCACATGATAAGTGTTAAATAAGTCAGTTTTTTATATTAATTTGATTCATTCATAGATCCAAAAATTGAATAAAAAATAGCCGACATTATCTAGTCCAACACTTTCATTTTATAGATAAGAAAATTGAGGACTGAAGAAATTAAGTGTGCACCCAAGTAGCAAGAAGCAGAGTTAGAGTTTAAACTCAAATCCTCACTCTCCAGATACAATATTCTTCAAATGCTGACCACCTACTCATATTGAATTTACAGAATAATCCATTTATATTATCAATTCTTTTTACAGGAACAGTTGCTTAGCAAAATATCCCCTGTCCTGGATTTGTGTGGTTAATTTTTTGTACCTAAGAATAAAAATGCCAAATTATTACTACTAAATTTAATCTTAGTGCATGTTCACTCAAACTTATTGATTTGTGGGTGTGGATTTGATTCTATCATTTGATGTGATAGTTAACTGTTCCAGATTTGTGTTATTGGAAAAGTTGATAAATATGACTTGTCTACTTTTATCCTGTCATTGTCTAGAAATGTTGATTCACATAGTTACAAGGACATAGATCTTTCAATTCCTCCACTGGTTTATACTGTATGGATGATGACGTTCCTTCGTCTCTATCTTTATAACCATTACCATCATCCTATTCTTCTTCATCAGATGTTTATTGAATACCTGGTATGCATGCTGGATGGTTGACCTGAGGAACAGTTTGAGAATTGGATTGTAGTTGTACTAAGAGGTGGAGGAATTTGGGAATTGAGAGGTAATTGTAGATAATCTAGTCTAATCCTGTCAGGTATAAACCAAGAAAATAATCTTCTGCAGAAAATGCCATGTACCTTAAAAATTGCCTTCTTTCGATCGAATTTTGTACTAATGCACTTTTGGAATATAAAGCCAGTTCTTAATTATTCCATGCAGTGCTCAGTAACATGCATCCTTAAACTATAGGCAATCAGCTGAACATGTAATTGGCCACCAGTTCACAGTACATCACTTTTTTTTCCCATTTACTTAGTGACTACCATATAATTTATTTTCAAAACCTGACAACATAGGACATAACACTGAGCTTCAGATAGGTCCCTCCAATGCAAAATCATCCAGATGATAAAATTTTTAAATTTAATCAATTATCCATAATTTAAACTACAAAATAATAGATATCTAGCTCTTTACCACATAGCCCACATCAATCTCAAACTTTCTGTTATGTAAAGTGATGTTTATATTTCACTTTTATGGAACGAATTATTTCCTATATTGGTTCCTTGTCTCTCAAGCTAGACTCAGATCTCTGGTGGACAGATAGTAGGTGTCAGATTTCTTTTGTACTCTCACAATGCCTAATGTAGGGTCAGATGAAAAATAGATGATCAATAAATTACTTTATTCTTTTAAAGATTTACTGCAGTAATGTAAAGAATTAAAACTAATTAAGCATGACATAAATTTTTTTTGGAAAGGAAAGGACCCCTAATGGGAAATTTCATCAAGATAGGGAATTACAGTGGTGGACAGTCTCTCCACTGAGAAAGAATGTCGATTTACCTATAAATTAGTCGTAGCCTATTGCCTAGGCCATAGATGGGTCACAGCCTCCTCATATAGGGTCACGAAAAATTTGGCAACAGTAAAAGGTTTCTGAACACATTATGACCAAAAATTAATTAAAAATCAAAGATGTAATGAATCTGAGGTGTTGCATCTCTCGACTTCCCTGCAGCCTTAGTTCTGTGCACACTTTGCTCTGTGTATGCCCTCATGCCACACAGTGCCAATGAATGCTCTCAAAACAGAAAAGGGGTCATGAGTGAAAAAAAAGTTTAAGAAGCCTTAACTAGGGTACTGAGTTATTATGAGCCAAAAGCAGGTCTTTAGTCCAGGTTTTCTATATTCCAATATCATCCCTATATCCACTATCCTCCACTGCAGTTTACTTTGTAATTATTTACTTCTAAAATTACTATAAATATTAAGAAAATACTTAATGGTTTTCAGTCATGTCCTCTGAGTGTCCTTCAGGATTCATTGCCCATTCATTGTCATTCCTATTTCCACTGATAATGGTGATATTTAATGTGTATTCCATTCTGTTTTTCTTCACTTTGCAGTATTTGAGAAAAATCTCCAATTATTATATATTCCTCATACTTTTCATTGCATTAAACTAACACTATTTAATCACATTTATCATATTCAATTAATACTAGTTGATTTTCTCTTCTTCATATCCCCCTCACAATCAGAAAAAAAAGAAAACCCTTCAAACAGTTAAGCATAGTTAAGTAAAAATAAATTCCCATGTCAGCCATGTCCAAAAAATTTTTATATCTCATTCTACTATCCAACTCCATCATCTCTCTAATAGGAGGTAAGTAGCTTGTTTTATCATTGGTCTTCCGGAGTCATCTTTTGTTATTTTGTTTATCAGGATTTTAAGACTTTCAAAATTGTTTTATTCAACCATTCTTCTCTTGTTGGACATTGAATCCAGTTCAATTGTTGGCAATTACAACAACAAACACATACACATACACACACACACACACACACACACACACACACTAAAAATCTTTGAGAAGATAACTTTCATTTATTTTTTCAGAATACTTCAGAGTGTGTTATAATTATACCAAAGTACACTATACCTTTATTTGGATAACCTTTACTGTGTACTTCCAGGTTGCTCTCTAAAAAAAGTTTATGTCTTTATTTCCACCAACAATTAATTTTTGTATCTATCCAGAACCCACCAGCATCAAAGTGAATTTCTTTTTATTATTTTGACAGTTTGATGGATGTGAGTTGATAACTCAGAGTTGTTTTAATTTTCACATCTTTGATTACTAGTATGGTCAAGCATATCTCAAGAGATTAATAACATATTTCAATGATTTCATAATAAATATTCATCATTAATCATATATTTTTTGTACTTGTATATACTTATGTTATATCCTTTGATGGAATGTAAAGTCCTTTCTGAATAGGAATTGTTTTATTTTGAATCTCTGTGCGTCTAGTACTCGACTGATTGACTGATAGTCGAGTCCCTCTGCCCCACCCCCTAATAATTCCTTTTACCTATTGAATAGAAAAACAAAAATAACAACCCTCATTAAAATTGATAAAATTAGAATATTTTATTTTATTCCATCTTTTTCCTAATTAAAATTTGTGTATAATCCAAGTAGAATTAACTAAGATGCATGCCATAAGGTATGGATACAAATCCATTTACTGCCAAACTTTTAATCAACTTTCCCAAGGACATTTCTTAAATCAATATTTCTCTTCCTCAGTTTAAAAAAAAATCTTTAGGTTTAACAAATGCTAATATTTTGTATGCATATGGATGGGCATCTGGTGGTCTCTTTTATGATCCTACTTTTTCTTTATTTTTGACCAATAATAAAAACTTTTGATAATAAAAACTTAGTGACATGTTTCTAATCTTATCGAGTAAGACTAGCTTTATGAGGTCCTTTATGTTAGCATTACTTGGATACCCTTGCTCTTTTTTTTTGTCTAAATTTCAATATGACTTTTATCAATGTCTATAAAGAAACCACTTGGTATTTGGATAAACATTGTAATCAACATATAAAATAATTTCAGAAGTATTCATTTTTACTACATTAACATTCAGTATCCCTCCAATTATCCTATTCGTCCTTTAACTAGATCCCTATAGTTTTATCATTATCCTTGTGCAGGTTCAGTGTATTTCTAGGTAATCTACTCCAGTACCTCAAAAGTTCTGCGGTCTCGTAATGTGTTCATTTCCTCCAACGATGATGATTCAAACCCACCTACTGTCGCTCATCCTTAAGGTCATGTACTCTCATACACCCACAAGAGAGATTCATCTACCGAATTAGGAATATTCCTCATTTTTAACATGCTGGCTGAACTGTTCATCAGTTGTTCCTCTTTTCACAATAGGACTGAACTCTTTTCCCCCCCAGCTATACATTTCTCTGAAGGCTTCCTCTGTACCATGTCAGCATGATTCCTTGTTCGTACTATGTTATACCACATTGATGCACCCATTGTGCTTCTCAATTCCCATTTGACTCTTCCTCAACTTAACATCCTTGAGGGCTATAATTTTATGTGATTGAAAGCCATATGATTGCACTAGAAGAATGCTGGTGTTTAAAAGGTGAGCCTTTATTCTAGAGAGAAGCTTGGAGCCATTAAAAACATTTTGTAATTCATAAGGACTATCTAGCCACTTTTCCTCTCGTTCAGTTTTGGTTACTTGCCCATTTGCAGAGGGGGGTGTGTGTGTGTGTGTGTGTGTGTGTGTGTGTGTGTGTGTGTTTATCCTGTGGATGAGTCTCTATCCCCTTATTCCATTGCTTATTTGATATTAGTAATCAGAGGGATGTAGAGTATATTTATCTGAATTATATCTTTCAAACTATGTTGTATGGTATTGACTTAGGTGTGGGAAGCAGTGGGTTAGAGTAGAGCTGTTAAGTTGCTGTTTTTCACTACCAACTCAAAAACTTATTTTATAATTAAAAGAAAATAATAAGAGCAGTCAATCTTTATTCTCTATGTTTTTCGGTAAAGTGTGCCGACGCGTAGATGTGGAATAACATTGTGAAAGCCATCATGTTCTCTTTTGAAACTCTCATCCAGGGTCACCTTGATGCTTGTGGAAGTTTTTTTGATGTTGAGTTGTTTCAGTCATGTCCCACTTGTTGTGACCCCATTTGGGGTTTCCTTGGTAAAAATGCTGGAGCGGTTTGTCATTTCCTTCCCTGGCTCATTTTACAGATGAGGTAACTAAGTCAAAAAGGGTTGAGTGACTTGGCCAGGGTCACACAGCCAATTAAGTGTCTAAGGCCAGAATTGCTAGATTTGCCAGATTCATCGAGAAGATGGATCTTTCTGATCCAGGCCTGGCAATCTACCCACTGCACCGCCTTGTGCCTGTCTGTGTAGGTTATCTTTATAAAAATTTTGAATCAGTGGAAAAGTCAGCATATGGATCATTAGTTACTTGTAGTATTCTGGGTGGTATTTGGAGGAGATAAGTGGTGTAAATTCCAAGATTTGTCCAAGTATTTTGTAACCTCTCTTCTTTCATATACCTGGCGAATGAATCCATCAAAACCTTCAAATTGTGACACCTGATGAAACTTAATCTAACCCAGTTGCTTTTTTTTTTCCCATCTTGGTTTTCTTCACTGACATTTCTACTTTCTCCATTAGGACATGGAATTGTGCCGTTAAGAGGTCACATGTTCAAGGACAAAATGTCTTGATGGAGAAAATAGTTTATACATATATATATGTATATATATATATTTTACAAATCTTTTCCATTTTGCATGTTTGTTCTGCTTCCAATTTCACATTTTAATAGTCTTAAAATGATTCATTGTTTTTCCCTGTTTTATGACACTATAGTATTACTCATCTACCAAAATTAACACTCATGATAATTAGCACCTACCTTACAGGGTTGTTTTGTGGGTAAAATGAAATAAATATGTCTTAAATACTTTGCAGATTTTAAAGCCCTTTATTAAAGGAAGCTATCACACTATTATCCTCTAAGATTTTGCAGAAGATTTGGAGTTCTAAAGATTTTTAACTTATCTACAACTACAACTTGATAAGTAGATGAGGTGGTTGCTAAATGGAGTGATCATTAGATTCCTGTGGTCTCTTGTGTTGACAATTGATTTATATTAGTTAATTTCTTTGTGTAATTGTTGTAATCAGTGGTGATATTCTGATATACAAACCTTCACAATTTTTGAGTGTTATAGTAAGTGGAATCTTTCTTTTAGTGATGTTTTGATCATATTTATTGATAGTAAATAAATGCAAATGATTCATGTGGTATAAATTTTTATATCTTGGGACCTAATTGAACTAATTTATTAAATCTGTTTTCTTTTCTCAGAGACATTTGAATTGTTTTTAGCTATGCCATTATGTCATCTCCTGATAATGATGTTTTGGGTTTTTTTTTTTTCGTTTCCAGTACTAGTCATTCTATTTTTTTCTTTCCTGCCATCTTTGCAACTGCTAGAATTTCCAAAACAGGAAAAATGGGTCTGCTTGTTTTGTCCCTGGTTTGTTGTTGTTGTTGTTGTTGTTGTTTTGTGGAAATGTTTACAAGTTTTTTTTCTCCATTTTGTTGGCTATTATCTTGCCATAGATATTTTTTAAAAAATACATTGAAAAAGAATCTCTTCTCTCTCTCTCTTTCATATACATACATCTGTATTATTTTTAGTTCTTTTGTCATGAGTGGCTATTTGATTTTTTTCTTCATTGGTATTTTGGCATCTATTTATGACATAATATGATTTTTAAAAGGACTTTTTGAACACATGTAGCATTATAATCAAAGGTTTTCTGATGTTAAACAAACATTAAAAGTTTCTTTGCAATGATGAATGAATGTATATTGCAATTTTCCAATAACTAGTGCTTCATTTAGAAATTTTGAATTTCTATTAGGAAAATTAACCTAGAATTTGCATTCTAAATATTATTTTTACCAGATTTTAATAGTCACATCATACTTATACTCTTAAAAAGTATTGGGAATTACCATTTTTATCTAATTTTACGAATAATTTATATAATATAGAGTTGTTTGTTCTTGGAAAAATGAAAGAATTCATCTATTAATCTGTCTAGTTCAAGGATTTTTTGCATTTTTTTCCCATGAAGTAAATTTTTGATGAACTTGTCACATCTTCCTCCAAGGTTGGACTGTTTAAATTATTTATTTCCTTTTGTGTCCATTTGGATAATTTATATTTTTATAAATCATCTATTTCTGTTACATTTCATAACTTCTTAAAATATGTGAGTGATCGTTGCTAATAATTTTCTTAGCTTCTTTTATATCTTACAATTTAATTGTTTTTCCCCCTTTTTACCCAGATGTTTTGTTGTCCTATAAACACATCATCCTCTGAAGCAGAAATTCGACAGTCACATCAGAGTACATTTTTCTTGTTTTGAGTAGTACAGAAAAACATTTATGTGATGCAGTGTTAATTATAAGCACCCCAAAATTGATAAATTCCTATTTCTTGTCCAGCATGAGAAGTTATACAAAATGGTGGGAAAATCAGATGGAGAATCAAGAGTACTGAATAATTAATAATATTCTTTGAATAATTGCTTAAATTAACATACGAGATTTCTACTATAGTTAGCTAACCTGAAGCTGAATGATGAAAAGTAATAACCAGTGCTTTATGTAGCATCACATGGCAGAGTGGAAAGTGGATATCCTTTGAATTCTAGAAGCCCTGGGTCCAATGTGTGACACACTATCTATTTGACCCCAGGCCAATCATTTAAGTTCACAATGCTCCTCAGTCATGGTCTAAGAGAATAAATTGAGAGTAATCACCTCTTTGCTTTGGTTGAGAGAGTTTCCTTACCAAAAGCTGTCTGTATCAATAAAATCACAGATTTGATTGAAAGAATTTCTCTTTTTTTTTTGTTTTTGTTAAGGCAATTTGGGGTTAAGTGACTTGCCCAAGGTCACACAGCTAGTACGTGTCAAGTGTTTGGTCTGAGGCCGGATTTGAACTCAGGTCCTCCTGACTTCAGGGCCGGTGCTCTATCCACTGCGCCACCTAGCTGCCCTGAAAGAATTTCTTAAAAAGGCTAAAGTTAATATACCTTCTGTTGTTTCATTATATCACATTTTACTCATATTGCAAGATAACATGGTAGAGTAGACAGAGTCCTAGACTTGGAGTTTTACTGATTTGGCTTTATATCTCTCTTCTAATGCTTTATTAGCTGTGTGATCCCAGGAGAGTCACTAAACCTCTCTGACCTTCACTGTACACACATGTAAAATGTGGACAATAATGCCCATAGGACCTATTTCACAGGTTTTCCAATAGTTCGTACTTTATTTAGTATGTTTTTCAATTATATTGTTTAGGAAAATTATTCTCTCTCTCCATATTTGTGAGCACAAGTAAGGTATAATATATGGAAAACTCATCCCCAAATGTAAAACATTATATAAATGTTAATTATTATTATTACTACTACTGCTACTATCATTAATATTGTTTAAAGAACATCTACAATTGTCTTAACTAAATATTAATCACATTGTCATCACCAACTATCCAGGCTGACTCTTTCTTCTGGCTACTGCAGAAATGGTTTCTGTATCATCCACAAAATGCAAGAGACTAAATTTCTTAGAAATGAAAACAACCAAACACTTGCTGAGCCCCTGATCATATTTATCTGAAGCCAGAGAGCAGGAACATTGAATCTACTTCTGTTGCTATCCCCTTACTGCCATCTTCTGACATGATATATGTTTACTGCTAAGGCAATTTGTCACCTCTCCCAAAGACACTGCCAGTTCTGTGCATGGGTTGAATTTCTAGGCAGACCCGAGCAATCGGGCCTCTGGTTTCCATTGAACTACTTTCATTTTTTATTCATTCTTTTTCCCTGTTCTTTTCTCTGGTGAGAAAAGCTAGTTGGCTGATAAGCTGGCTGACAGTTGAGTTCGTGGCATTGATTGGGGCCCAAACAATAAAGATGGAAATAAATTGGGCTGTTGGGCATTTTTGTAATACAGGATGCAGTCCATTATGGGGAGGGGGTGGAAACTATAATGAGGAATACCTCTAATGATGGAAATGAAGTCAGTTGAAAGAATGGGAATAGGATTAGGAGACTTTCCAGGACCATGAACCAGCAAGACATTTGATTTGAATAAAATTGATTTAATGGTAACATAACCCTAGTGTAAATAATTTCCAAACCCATTATGCCTTAGAGACAAATGGCAGATATTCGCTAAAAGCACAATACTGTGCAGTATGACATGAATCTGATTATTCTTAATCATGAATTCTGTAGAGTGCTAATGCATTAATGATACACTGAGGATATGATAATAATGATAATAATACTAATTCACATTTATATAGCACTTTAAGTTTTATCATTAATAATAATAAATAGTAATGTAACAGGCAAGCCAGGAAATCATTGTCAGGGATATGGGGCTGAATTTCCCAGGACTCTTATTGTCTTTTGTCTTTCCACTTGCTTTCCTTCTTGTGACTTAGAATTTGCAGAGTGTAACCATACAATTTAAAGAATGAGCTTGAGTCTTGAGTCTTTGCATTTGGTAGCTATGTAATGGTTGGTAGTATTTTTGTGATCCAAAGGCCACATCCATCATGCCATCTTACTCTGTCCTCCCAATTGTTAGTGTCCCCTTCCTCTTCTAATTACCTTTTGTTAATCTGTGTAGGTGGATGTTCTCTTCTCTAGTAGATGATAAACTCCTTGAAGGCAAGACCTTTTCTCTGTGGGGATTTTTGTTTGGTTGATTTTTTTACTTTATTTCCACAGTGCCTGGTGCTTTGTGTATATTAGTTGCTTAAGAAATGTTTGTTGAATTGAATATTATTGAATTAATGGGATTCTTCTTTCCAAATCAGTACTCACGTTTTGCATTTCCCAAATGCCCCATTCATTTTCTCTTTAATAAATCGTGAACACACCTTTTAGGCAGAAATAAAAGTGTAATAAAACTCCTATTTGATGGAGAGAATCTGGGCTTACCACATTTTCTGATTAGTGGTTTCTTAAGTGTGGGACTCCTGTTGATTTGAATCTCTTATTATTGAAAACACTTCTAAAATAAATGAATGTATTTCCCTGCCGTGATGAGTAGAATGAACATAACTGAATCGATCTTGATTGACTGTGGATTTTGCAGGGGGTTGTCATCATGAGGAAACACCAGTTCTGTTGTCTGGATCTTTAGAGAGAGAAGTTGTGTGAGGTTCAGGTAAATGTTTAATTTCTACCTTTTATTCTGAAAGTTGTAGTGAGAATTCATGTTTCACATAGGGGCTAGATGAAATGTCCCTTGGAGATTTTTTTTTCATCAACAAATGTCTTCTGATTCAAAAACCCTGTATCATGTATTGCTTTTATTTATTGGTAAATTTTGTTTTTACATCATAGGATCATAGATTTAAAGTTGGAAGGGACCTGAGGTCATCTAGCTCAACTCTCTCATTTTATAGGAAGAAAATAGGGAAGAAAAAGAGAAAGGAGGGATGAGGAAGGTAAAGAGGGTTAAGAATAGAAGGGGAAAGGGAAGAACAAAGTGGAAGAAGGAGGGAAGAATGAAGCGAAGGATGGGGTAAAGCAGGGAGAAAGAAAACTATCCAACCTATCAGCTATATCTCTTGGTATACATAATGATTCCCACCATAGTTCCTCACCTCTGTAATGAAGGGAAAGATGTGCATTTTCTCATGTCTTCTGCAGGTATAAACTTAGCCATCATAGTTACTCATCTTTCATTTTTTCCGTGTACATTGTTGGTCATTTTATATATTGTTTAATTAGTTTAGCTAACTTAACTTTGTATCACTTTGTATCTCTTCACATGTGTTATCTATTCTCATATCCATCATTAGAATATGAATATCACATTATATTGATGCATCATAGTTTATTTAGCTGTTCCCTCATTGCTAGACAACCATTTTGTTTTCAGTTCTTTGCTATCATAAAAATATTACTATAAATATCTGGATGTATATAATCATCATCATCATCATTCACTATAACATATTAACATTTGCAAAGAGCCATATAGGTTGTCTCATTTTGTCCTCACAACAACACTGTGAGGTAGGTACTATTATTATACATATTTTACAGATGAGAAAACTGAGGGTAAAAGAGAGAAGTTAAAAATTTACCAGGGTCACACACCTAGTAAATGTCAGAGGCAAGATTAAAACTCACATCTTCCTGACTAAAGTCCAGTACTAGTATCCCGTATACCTCCTAGTTGGCCCGGTAAGAGATATTTCTTTCTACCTTACAGCTGCTGGGACCATAAGCAAATAGAAAGATATCTGGGTTCAAAGTAGAGAACCACTTTCTCTTTAGGGTTGAGTCAAGTCTTAGGCTTTGATTTTGGACATATTGCTTTAAAACCACAATAAAGAAAACCAACACTTTCAAAAGACAATTGTTATTCAACTGTTTGTATGATAGGAAACGTATGTGTAAAAATGTGCATGTGTACCTAAAATGAACTGTAATAGCTAGCATTTATAAAGCACTTTAAGATTTGCAAAGTACTTTACATTTGATCAGTACAACTGTTATCATCCCCATTTTACAGTTGAAAAAACTAAGGCTAAAAGAGTTTGTGACTTTTCCCAGAGCCACAAGGCTGATATATGTCTGAAGTAGAATTTTTAACAAGATTATCCTGACTCCAGGTCCACCACTGCACCACAGAGCAGTATTTCCATATATTGAAGTTAATTATCTCTATTATCATCAATATTCATCATTTATCATCCAAATGTTTGGCATGAACCACAACCTAAAATGGTAGTATATTTATTTTGATTGTGTTTTCCTTCTCTTCCACTTCTCTTCTCTCCTCATGCTCACCAACCCAGCACCACCATAAAAAGTTATTTTTGCAAGAAGTAAATGTCAATTGAGCTCTGTGTGTGTATTTAAGCAGATATATATATATATACACATACATATATATATAAATATATATAGGTATTAAAAAGGGGAAATCCCAAGGTTACATTCATATATACATACATACATACATACATACATACATACATACATGTATACTAAGATACGTCATCTTATTCCTCTGTATTTTTACCCAAGTTTACTACATTCCTGGAACAGTCAGTCTCTCTCCTTACCTCCATCTCTTATAATATTTTCATTCCTTCAAAGCACAACTCAGTAACTGCCTTCTACCCAAGGCGTTCCTTGATATTCTTAGTTAATAGTGCCTTCTCACTCTTGAAATTCAAGTTATTTTGAATATGTTTTGTGTTCCCTCTTGTGTGTGAATTACCTTCCCTGTAGGATGGAAGCACCCTGAGGCCAAAGATCATTTGATTTCTGCCTTTCTATCCCAGGCACCCAACAAAGGGCCATGAGCAAAGTTGCAGCTTGATAAATGTCTTCTATGGAGGGTAGAAGAAACCTTTGTAACAAGCCAGACCAAGGTCCCAAAGTCCAAAACGATGCAATTCGAATCTGTTGCCATCAGAAAGATAGAGATTTATCACCAAATGAATGTCCTTATAGAGAATAGCAAATGCAGGCTCAAGTCAGAATGTTCAGTATAAAAATAATGGTTATTCTGATTTATGAGTGGTAGTCTTCCAAAGGTGAGAGGGAAACAAGACCCATGCATTTCAAGATTATAGTGTAGTCTGGCACAAAAGGTTGTCTGCATCTAAGAGATGGGATTGTATTAACTGTAAATCCTAGTATGGCCTTCAGGGAAGCTTGTTTGTTTGTTTTTTTTTTTTCCACCGTGGGTAGAAAGAACAGACCAGAGCTTTCATTTACAACATCATTTCTAATGATGTTCAGCATCTGGCTTTAAAAAAAAAAAAAAAAAAACAGTGTTGCTGCTGACTGAAGCAACAGGAGATCTGGGTCAAGGCTAAATCAGATTTGTAAAGCGATACACGGCCATGTGCTGAAGCCAGTTACCTTTGATCTGCTATGTGAACTGAAGTCTCTCAGTGAGAAGGCTTTTCAGTTAATGGTTAAGGGACTGAAGATCATGGTACAAAGACATGTTGAATCATGGTTGAAAGGGATTAATGCCATGACAAAAAGACATCTTCACAACATCCTACTATCAGAAAAGTGGAGAAGTACACCAAAGATATGAAAGAAATGTATGACCACTGAACAAACTTCTGGAATTGGAAAATCATCTCCAACTCAGAGCTTTGGGTTTTATGAAGGGCTTGCCTCCCAAGATTTTTGGGAGGGAAGTTGTATGATTGTGATTGCAACCATTTTACAAATGTACATTAGATTCAGAAATACTAAGGGATTCCCTAAACAAGATTGTAAGAGACTTGAAGTTTGGAAGGAATACTTATTTCCTTTCTACTAATGGGTAGAGTTTGAAATTCAGATCCTCTGGCTATTTTTCAAACAAATCTTAAGCATGCTTTAAATATATGACAATATCCTGCAAATAAATTAGTGAATCAGTGTTATGTGCTAATGAAAGGAAATATCTACCTAAAACTGGAATGTCTAAATTTTGAGTAACTGTCTAAAGAAAAACTAGTTCTAAATTGGAAATATCATTAAGAATAATGAATACTCAGGGGCAGAGCCATGATGGTGGAGTAAAGGCAGGGTCTCACCTGAGCTCTCCCCCAAACCCTTTCAAAGTAGCTTTAAAAATGATTCTAAACAAATTCTAAAGCAGCAGGACCCACAAAAAGACAGAGTAAAGCAAATTCCAGCCCAAGACAATTTAGAAAGTTGGCTGGAAAGGTCTCTTGCACTAGGCTGAGAGAGGAGTGCGGTTCAGCACAGGGTGCACGAGGGCAGGCCTCAGAGCAACTGAATTGCTGGGAACAATAATGGTTTCTGGACCTCTCAGCCCACAGACAACAGGGACAACTTAGAAGGTCAGCAGGAAGGGTCTGTTGGACCTGGGTGAGAGAGGAGTGCAGCCCATCGAAGGTCCTGCCAGCACAGCCTGGCCCCAGCAGGCCAGGAACAGCCCTTGGGAGTGACTGAATCTACAGCAGCTACTTCTGGGGATCTCAGTCCACAGATGGTAAGGGGGGTTGAACAACTGATCAGAAGGAGAATATGAGGATCTCTTTGCTAGCACTTAGGCAGGACTCTGTTGCTTTACCCACACTTGATCTGAGTCCTATTCCTGCGTGGCAGTACCAGGACAAGGAGGAGCACTAGTGGAGCAGAGCTTGCAGCCATGGTGGAGGGGGAGACCTTCCTCACATTTCCAGGGCAGAAGAGAGTGTTTGTGGTCACTCACACACCAGAGCAGAGGCCAGGAGAATAGAAAACACCTCTCCTTAGATCATACTACCTTAGAAGAACTGAAAACTTACAGGACCCTAGGAATATCTCTGAAAACAGCTGCACAAAACCCCTGAAGCTTGGGATAGTGCACCCTCCACCCTGGAAGCAGAGCCCTACTTTAACAAACAGTTAAAAGTTAAGTAATAGGCTGGGGAAATGAGCAAACAATGAAAAAAAAAACCTTCTGACTATAGAAAGATTTTATGGTGACAAGGAAGGTCAAAACATACACTCAGAAGAAGATAGCAAAGTCAAAGCTTCTATATCCAAAGCCTCCAAGAAAATTATGAATTAGTCTTATGCCATGGAAGAGCTCAAAAAGAATTTTGAAAATCAAGTAAGAGAAATAGAGGAAAAATCGGGAAGAGAAATGGGAGTGATATAAGAAAATCATGAGAAAATAGTCAACATCTTGGTGAAGGAAACACAAAAAATGCTGAAGAAAATAACATCTGAAAAAACAGACTAGGCCAAATGGCAAAAGAGGCCCAAAAAGCCAATGAGGAGAAGAATGCCTTAAAAAGCAGAACTGGCCAAATGGAAATGGAGGTCCAAAAGCTCACTGAAGAAAATAATTCCTTGAATATTAGAATGGAGCAAATGAAAGCTAGTGGCATTATGAGAAACCAAGAAGCAATAAAACAAAGGCAAAAGAATGAAAAAAAAAGAAGACAATGTGAAATACCTCATTGGAAAAACAACTGACCTGGAAAATAGATCCAGCAGAGATTAAAAAAAAAGTATTGTTCTACCTGAAAGCCATGATCAAAAAAGAGCCTAGACATCATATTTCAAGCATTATCAGGGAAAACTGCTGATATTCTAGAACCAGATGGTAACAGAAATTGAAAGAATCCACTGATTACCTCCTGAATGAGATTCCAAAATAAAAACTCCCAGGAACATAATAGCCAAATTCCAGAGTTCCCAGGTGAAGGATAAAATATTGCAAGCAGCCAGAAAGAAATAATAAGCAGCCAGGATAAGACAAGAGTTAGCAGCTTCTAGGATAAGACAAGAATTAGCAGCTTCTACATTACAGTATTACAGGGCTTGGAATATGATATTCTGGCAGGCAAAGGAACTAGGATTACAACCTAGAATCACCTACCCAGCAAAATTGAGTATAATCCTTGGTGAAGGCGGGGAGGGGATAGACATTCAATGAGATGGAGGACTTTCAAGTGTTTTTGATGGAAAGACCAGAGCTAAATAGAAAATTTGACTTCAAATACAAGTCTCAAGAGGAGCATAAAAAGGTAAACAGAAAAGGGAAATCATAAGAGATTTCATAATGTTAAAGTGTTTATATTCCTACATGGGAAAATTATACTGGTAACTCATAAGACCTTTTTCATTATTAGGGTAGCTAGAAGGAGTATATATAGACAGAGGGCACAGGTGTCAGTTCAATATGAAGGGATGATATCTAAAAAATAAAATTAAGGGGTGAGAGAGGAATGTACTGGGAGAAAGGGAAAGGTAGAATGGGATAAATTATCTCACATAAAAGAGCCAAGAAAAAGCTTTTACAGTGAAGGGGAAAAGGAGAGAGGGGAGGGGGAGTGAGTGAACCTTACTCTCATCAGAATTGGCTCAAAGAGGGAATAACATACACATGCAATGGAGTATAGAAATCTATCTTACCCTAGAGGAAAGTAGAAGGGGATAAGAGAAGGGAGGGGTGTTAGAAGGCAGGGCAGATTGGGGGAAAGGGGTAGACAGAAGCAAAACATTTTTGAAGAGAGAAAGAGTGAAAGGAGAGAGAAAATAGAATAAATGTGGGTTGAAGGGAAATACAGTTAGCAACAGTAATGTGAAAAAAAATTGAAGCAAGTTTCTCTGATAAAGGTCTCATTTCTCTAACATATAGAGAACTGTGTCAAATTTATAAAAATAAGAGTCATTCCCCAATTGATAAATGATCAGAAGGTATAATCAGTTTTCAGATGAAGTAATCAACCCTATCTAAAGACATATGAAAAAATATTCTAACCGATTTTGATTGGAGAAATGCAAATTAAAACAATTCTGAGATACTATCTTATACCTATTAGATTGGCTAATAGGACAGAAAAGGTAAATGACAAATGTTGAAGGGGATATGGGAAAAATGAGATATTAATGCATTGTTGGTGGAGTTGTGAACTGATTCAACCATTCTATAGAGCAATTTGAAACTATGTCCAAAGGGCTATAAAACCATGTGTACCCTTTGACCTAGCAATACCACTGCTAGGTCTATGTCCCAAAAGAGAAAAAAAAAGAAAAGGACATATATGTACAAAAATATATATAGCAGCCATTTTCTGGAGGTAAAGAATTAAAATCGAGGGGATGCCCATCAATTGGGGAATGGCTAAACAAGTTGTGATATGTAATTATGATGGGACACTATTGTAGTATAAGAAATGATGAGCAGGATGCTCTCAGAAAAATCTGGAAAGACTTGCATGTGTGGATGCAAAGTGAAATGCACTGGGTACAAAGTAACAGCAGTATTGCAAGATGATCAACTGTGAATGACTTAGCTATTCTCACAATACAATCCAAGACAACTCTGAAGGACTTATAATGAAAAATGGTGTCCATCCCCAGAGGAAGAACTGATGATGTCTGAGTACAGATTGAAGCATACTTTTTTTTAAACTTTATTTTTCTTGAGTTTTTTTTGTCTGTGTTTTCTTTCACAACAAAACTATTATGGATATGTTTTGCATGACTATACATGTATAACCTAAAAAAAAAAGAATAATGAATACTCTAAGCTTATTATAGGAACTAAATGGCACAGTGGATAGAGTACCGGATCTGCAGTTGGGAAGATTTGTCTTCTTGAGTTCGAATCTGATCTCAGACACTTACTAGCCATGTGATGCTGGGCAAGTTATTTAATCCTGTTTGCCTCGGTTTCCTCATTTGTAAAATGAGCTGGAAAAGAAAATGGCAAACAACTGCAGAGGCTGAAGCTGATGGCACAGTGGACAGAATCCTGGGTTTGGAGTCATCAAGGAAAGGTATAGGCCGATTATTACTGTCTCTAAGCTCCAACAAGTTAGGGTCTGTAACTGGTACCTGTATGCTAGGATCTTTCACAGCTAGAAAAGTAAGCAAGAAAGAGGTGTTTAACTGATTCAACCTTCATAATTTCACCTGAGTTCCTAAGCCAGCCTTCCTAAAATAAATAGAGCACATCTGTAGCTACAGAGCTGGAGGAGGAACAAAGGCTTGAACACAATGTGCCTGGGCAAATGTGCGAAATGAAATCTCCTAAGTCCCCTAGAGGCATATAAAGTTCTCCAGAATTGATATGCTACCAAGAGATATAGGTTGTTCACAGCTTTGTTGCAATGAGAGAGTGGAGTTCCTAACAACCCTAAGTGCAAAATTCCTTTTCAAGGATGCTCCATACTTTAAGGTTTCTGGGCTATAAGTCTGGAGAACCATATGGATTTCTAATGGAGCTGGGGAGTCTTACTTCAAAACACTAGAAATCTAAGCTGCCACATAGAGTAGCAAAGTAAGTCAGTGGAAGAGGGGATTGTTAAGTAAAAGATAAAGAGTCTTCTTCCGGTATGAACAGGCAGTTTTCAGATGAAGAAATTAAAGCTATCTATAGTCATATGAATAAATGCTCTAAATCACTATAGATTAGAGAAATGCAAATTAAAACAACTCTGAGGTACCATCTCACACTTATCCAATTGGGTAATATGAAAAAAGGAAAATGATAAATGTTGGAGAAGATGTGGGAAAATTGGAACACTAATGCATTGTTGGTAGAGTTGTGAACTGATCCAACCATTCTAGAGAGCAATTTGGAGCTATGCCCAAAGGGCTATAAAAATGTGCATATACCCTTTGACCCAGAAATTCCATTTCTAGGTCTTTATTCCAAAGAGATTATAAAAATGGGAAAAGTGCCCACATGTGCAAAAATATTTATAGCAGCTCTTTTTGTAGTGGCAAAGAATTGGAAATGGAGGGGATGCCTATCAATTGGGGAATGGCTGAACAAGTTGTGGTATATGAATGTGATGGAATATTATATTGTAAGAAATGATGAGCAGGAGGATTTCAGAAAAATCTGGAAAAACTTACATGAACTGATGGTGAGTGAAGTGAGCAGAATCAGGAGAATATTATACATAGTAACAGCAACATTGTGTGATAATCAGTTATGATAGACTTAGCTTTTCTTAGATCTAAGACAATTCCCAAAGACTCGTGATGGAAAATGCTATCCACAGACAGAGAAAGAATTATGGATTCTAAATACAGATCAAAAAAATGCTGTTTTTTTCTCTTTTTTGTTATTATTTTTTTCTTTCTCATGGTTTTTTCTCTTTTGTTCTGATTCTTCTTTCACAATTTCCATAATGTGGAAATATGTTTAATATGATTGTACACATATAGCTTATCAGATTGCTTGCTGTCTTGGGTGGGAGGAGAGGGACAGGAGGGAGGGAGAAATAAAATTTGGAACTTAAAATCTTATAAAAGTGACTGTTGAAAACTATATATATAAAATTGGAAAAAAATAAAATACTATTGTAGGGAAAATTTTTCAAAAGGGTTATCTTCCTATTAACCTCAATATGTTTCCCTTTAGAAGGAGCCTTCCTGACCGGGTGGTATTTGGGAAATTATAGATCCTTTGGCCTAACCTGTGGGCTCTCTTAATTGTTTATCAGTCTCTTTATTTTCATTATGTGCCCTCCTCTTTTTTTTTGCATACTTTTATGTGAAGAAAATCTTTCTGTCTTTTTGTCTTATATCCAGAATGCATTGTTAACTTGAGGCCTTTACCACCACTACCACCACCACCACCACCAACAGCAGCAGTAGTACCACCACCATCACAACCATCATTATCACTATTAGCATTTACATAGAACATTAAGGTTTACAAAGTGCTTTGCATGTGTCCACCCACATCTGTATAGATGTAGGTGCAAGCTGTCTTATGATATTCCAAAAAATATCCTCAGTTGGAGGAAAATGAATCAAATTCTGAGATTGCAAGAGGAAATCCTAGGATGTTGGGGGTTATAATTGAAATAATTAATAATAATAATAATAATAGAATCTACCATAAATGGAGAGCTTTGAAATTTTTTAAATGATTTACAAATATCTCATTTTACTCTCACAACAATCCCAGGTGGCAAATACTACTACTATGCCCATTTTATAGATAAGGAAATATAGACAGGCAGAGGTTAAGTGACACGTTCTAATTAGGGTCGCACAGCTGAGAATGATCCAGTATGTATTCCACACACTTCCCCCACCCAAAGGAAAAAAAAAAACTGACTGACACCAGTTTCTGTTAAGTACAGAGATAAGGTTCTGAGACAGGGCTTATATGTATCAGCAACTAAGTGGTCACACAAACACTTTATTACATTTTTTCTTTGTAAGGAAAATGAAATCTCAAGCTAATGAACTTTTCAGACCAGTGTCCATTGCATGTAATATTGTGACAATTACTGATAAACTGCCTCATAAAATTTTGAGTACCTAAGGAGTGGGGCAGATGGGCATAAGTCAAGAATGAATAGTTTTTAGTAAAGGGACTCAGGGTAGGAATTCCAATGGCCCCAAGAACTCCTTGAAGATGTGGAGTCATTTGATTTTTTGTTGTTGTTGTATCACCAACACTTAGCACAGTACCTCTTACATATTAAAGCTTTCATAAATGTTTATAAATTGAGTTGAATTGAACTGAGGGAATGAGAGGAGTATCAATAAAGGGGGATATTGGCTCCATATTCTTTTAAAAAATTTCAGGAGCAATATGCATTATAGTTGGATGAATATTTCCTATATACTGTAATTCCCAAAATGCTATGAGGATGGCATCATTTGTCAGTCTTATCATATTCATTCTTCCCTGAAGAAAGTCTTCAACTCAGTCTCCTGGAGAATGATATTGAGGAAAATATCTCTGATTTTATGATGAAGATCAATAGAAAAATAAAATTCTCTTTTGAGAAATTTGCTTTACAGTTTCATGTCTATTCTACATAAAGGAGACAAGTGTAATAGGTAAGAGATACCTATACTGAGTCATTACAGAAAAATCTGGCCTATTGTACAGTAAATATTATTTTCATGGATTGAGGTTCTTTGACAGTCTTTTTCAGTTGTTTAGATCAGTAAGAAAGAGACTGTTGGATGCTGGCAGTAGGATGCAGTACCTATGTTTCTGTCTCTGTGTGTGTGTGTCTCTGTCTGTCTGTCTCTGTATGTCTCTGACTTCTCCCCCCCCCCTTTACATTTAAAATCTGCCCTTATATCCTTTCTAACTACTTGTGTGACCTTGGGTTCATTATTTAATCTCTGTGCCTTAGAGTCCCTTGTAACTCTGTCTATCAATAATCATTTTAAAAGGAGGTCCTACATTTCAGGCACTGTGTTATTTATTGGTGATACAAAGGCAAAAATCAAAACATCCTATGTCATCAAGAAAGTCATAGTCTATTGAAATATAAAAATAGTACAAACTAAATGTGAGGTAATTTGGGGATAAAAATGACTTCTTTTTAAAAAAAATCTGGGATACAAACATTCATTCTAAATAGCTGAAATAGTATCAATTAGTCAAAGACTTCAATTATCTTTTCTGTGGGTTGATTAATAATAATGGTGTTTAAAAATGGGTTACCAATTAAGATCAGATTATTTAGTGGTAGATAGTTAAACACAGAGCCAGTAATCAATCAAGATGATTACCTATAGCAAAGTTGTAATTAGTCTAAGTGGGTGATTAAATCTGTGATTTAGCAGTGATTACTTAGTAGTAATCTGCTTATGCTGAAATTGTCCTGTGGTTATGGAAATTAACTCTAAATAGTTTAGAATAAACTCCTCCCAAAACATCCTAAGAATATTGATCAGATCTGAATATGACCAATTAGAGTGAATTGTGTCCAAGGGGAAAAGATGTGGTTCCTTTGTAAAGCTTTACTCAGTTTAAAAATCAGGTGTGAACTGTCTGTGTTATATCCAAATATCATGTAAAAAACTGGTTAATCCTTTGAGTAGAAGACTGTAATAGGTGCTGTCCATATATTTAAAAAAAATTAAGACTATCAAGAAAAATGAATTGGAATATCAGGCCTTGATATTTGAAAATGAAAGCCAAAACACTAAAAGTGATAACTGTAGAGACTGGGAAAAAAGGGAGGCAAATACATCATAGAACTGTTGAATAAAATGGAAAGAATCTTAGACATAATCTACAGATGAGGAAAATGAGACCCAGAGAAGACAAATAACTTGACCAACATCGCACAGATAACTAGTATTAGGTGATTAGTCTTTCTCCCAGTTTCTTAAAGTTTTTTTTTTAATTCTCATGTTTCTTATTAATGGAAATGTAATGATCATTTCCTTAGCAATCAGGCAACACAATGAGAGAATGATTCAAGATTCTAAAATATTAGTCAGTTGTGGTTGTTTTATTTGTTTGATTTAAAAAAAAAAAACAAACAAAACAGAAATGATTGTCAGTGCTTGGGCTTTAAGTGGCATTCAGTTATAGAAAAAGGGTAAGAATCCAGGCTTGGGAGGATTAGAACAAGACTCAAGAGAAGAGTATAGGAATGCCCTAAAATAAAGGTAAGAATAGAAACTGGAACTCATGGGAAAGCTAAGAGGCTGCCACCAGGCAAAAGGGTGGAGGTAGAATGCTTTAAAGGTCAAGGTGAGTTAGTGGGACACAATCACAGATGACATCAGAAGTCAAACCGTTCACTAAGAGGATGAGCCAAGATTTTTAGTTCTGGAATCCAGTTAAATAGTCAAGACTTAATGGCTTAGATAAGAATTGGGGCAAGTATCCTTGGAGAAAGTTGTGGCCATGAATCCAGACAAGCATATTGGAAGTAGAGGAAGATAAGAATCTAGTCATCGAATCTGGATTTCATATAAGGGATTAGCAGGCTAAAACTGAGTCAATAATGAGTCAATTATATATGCTTGAACTAATGATATTTTTATCAGCCTCCAAATACGGCTAACTTCCATTGTAAAGATTAAAGGCAATGGTACAAAACCCAAATGGGGGGACGAGGAGGTGGAGAGGAACAACTAATGACAGATAGGCAGCTCCTGACAAATGGAAAATTTTGATTAGTGAAAAAATATAAAAAAATAAGAGAAATTAAGTATTGAGGAGAGGAAAGAATGGACTAGGTAGAAAGTAGCATATCTGGTAATGAAAAAAAATTGAAAAATAGAAGAATAGAGAACTTCTGAATGGATGTGTGTTGATAAAAGATTGTGACAGCATAAGTAACCAAGAACCAACTGGAAAAAGGAAACAAGAGAAAGAAATCTTTGGAAGATTGTCATGAGAATGGAGCATGCTCAGTACATTTTAAAAACTGTAAATGGTGTTGATCTTACTTCTAAATTGACTTGAGTGTATATGTCATAGAATCATACAGTCGGTGAGATGGAAGCTACTCTAACACATAGCTGAACAAGAATCCTCTCTACAATGTGTCCAATAAGTGATCTTGGATTCTCACTCCTTTAAGACCTCTAGTGAAAGACGGTGATTGTTGTTGTTTGTCCTTCATTCTGGAAGAGGACCAAATACATCAGGGAGGTGATGTCTTGAAATACAAGTGAATTGGATTTAAGTGAGGCAGGGCTGTGCAGAGTCACCAGCCTCACTCCTTCCTCTGGAGCCATCTTGGTCCAGATATGGATCAGGATGACTGGAGATGGCCCCAGATGAAGTGGGAGACCTTGACCTTTTTCAGCTAATGTCTTTCCCAGGTCTCAGTTTGTCTGAGCCAACATCCATTCGGTGATTAAGGCTTAGTAAGAAATAAGCAAAAAATGACCTTTTATTTAGTTTAAAAAAAAAAGTCAAAATGCAAGGGGAAGGCCCTCAGGGTTTCTGGCCAAAATAGAAACAATTGCTGTTTACATTCTGTCTGAGCCATCAAAACCCAAAGACTAGGTGAGGCTTGGGCTGGGACCTATTGTTGGCCAATCAGTGAGAACCAGAAGATTTGGGTTTTAGGCATGGTCAAGCAGCTCCATTTGAATCTCAATGGATTTTATCAAAGACTGGTTTTCCAGTGCTGTATTTAAAGAAATCATAAATTAAACTATGATGTCATATATGATATCATATGTTATCATATATGGTATCATAAATGGAACATGGGGCAAAATAATTAATTGTCCCAGTTTTTTTTTATTTTAATGATAGAATAAATAAGTAGGAAATAGAAAAAAAAAAGAAGGAATCTAGCCCATAAGCCCCAAAGTATCTTGTTAGGTTTTAGTGATCAAAATTTATATTCCTTTGGGCAAAGCAACCAAAGATAAGTATATGATTCCCTATGTGGACAGAGGGAGGGGAGGGAGAGGAGGGAAGGAAGGAAGGAGGGAGGGAGGCAAGGAGGAAGGAAGAAAAGAAGGAAGAAAGAAAGGAAGCAGCATTGCCCAAATGGAACTGGCCAGTTGGGTCCCCAGTGGGGCAGCTACTACTACTCAAAGATTATTGTTTGTCCTTTGTTCTCAAAATGGACCAATGACATCTGGAAGGTGATGTCTTGACTTGCAAGTGAACTGGACTTAAGTGATACAGGACTGTGCAAAGTCACCAGCCTCTTCCTAAGCCTTTGCCTTTTGGGACAGCTGTAGTTATTAAGAAATTTTTTCCTTCCATTTAGTATAGATTTGTTTCTTTGCAATTTTCATCCATAGTTCCTGGTTCTGTCCTCTATAACCAAGCAGAAAATATAATCTCTCTTCCAAATAATGTGCCTTCAAGTATTTGAAGCTAACTGTCTCATCTCCTTAAATCTTCTCTTCTCCTGCCTAAATATCACCAGTTCCATCAGTCAGTATTTATGGTCTCATGGCCCTTCACCATCTGGGATGCTTTCTTCTGAATGCCCTTTATTTAATGAGTGTTCTTTTTAAAATGTGGCATCCAGAACTGAACACAATACTTGACATATGATGTAATCAAAATAGGGCGTAACAGAACTATTTCTTCCCTCAATGTAGACACTATACATTTTTTTTAATTCAGCCTAAGGTCATGGTAGCATTTTTAGACCACCACATCCAAATGGTACTCTTGAAATTGTAGTACACAAAAACTCCCAGATTTATTTTTATATATACTGTTAAATAGTGCTAACACCTCCATCTTATATCTGTGGACTTGTCCTTTTTTTTTTTTTGAAATCCAAGTGTATGGCTTTCAACTTGTCCCTATTGAAATGCACCACATTGGATTCAGTCCAGTGTTCAAGCCTGTCTAGGTATATTGGCCCCTGTCTCTATCACCCAATATACACAAAACCCCTGTGTCATCTGAAAATTTGATCAGCAAGCCATCTATTCTTCTATCCAAGAAAATGATAAAAAATATTAAATAATATTATGATCATTCACATATCCTTGAGTCTCTGCACTAGAATCTACCTCCTTCTGAGTATACTTTCCTTTGGTCCAGTCACCTTAAAGCCATATAACTCCACTGTCATCTAGTTGTTATCGCTTCATCTTGTCCATGGGATAGAAAAAAAAAATATCAAGTGTGTTACTAAAATCTTGATAAACTATAACCCGCAATTCCCCTGATTGACCTGTCTGGTCAATGGCCTTTGAATTCATGAAGATGGCAACCTTCCAGGAATTCCCTGAGGTTCAGAGGGGTGAATTAGTTTATGCATAGTCATATAGTAAGTATCAAAAGCAGGATTTGAACCTAATAAATCACAAACCTAGAAATGGAAGAGATGTCAGGTCCAACTCTATAATTTAGATGTAACATAACAGAGGCCTAGTGAATTTAACTTATTTGTCTAAGGTTTGTTAGGTATTAAGTGTCAGAGGAAATTTTTGAAACTGTGTTTTCTTGATCCTGGAACAAGCATGCTCTATGCTGCCATCTAGAATTTCTAGTAACTGTCCAAAAAATTAAAAAAAAAAAAAGGAATTAGGCTAGTCTACTATGATGTTCTTGATGAAAACATTTGGAATCTTTGCCATTACTGCTTTCTTTTCTAAGTTCTCATTACATTTCTCTTTACTTGTGTTCTAAAATTTTGCTGGGAATAAAATTTTGAGCTCATTGGCTTTTAATTTGCAGATACTCCTTTTTTCTCATTCATGAAAATTAGAGTACTTGCCTTTCTCTAGTTCTGTATTACATCTCTCATTCTTTCCCAGAGATCACTGAAAGCAATTCCTGGTTGATGTCTGATATTTATTTGTTTGTTTGTTTGTTTTTGCCCCCAGAACCGTAGTAGTTCATGCAGGCCACCAAACTTGAGTCTTACCAAGGACAGCAAGATACTTTCTTACAATGACCCTAGTTATCTTAGCTAACAGTTCCATCTTATCTATTTTTATTCTGTATTTTCCAATTCTAAGAACATTCCTATTGGCAGATAAAACAGATATAAAACAATAGTTTTGTCTTCTCTGTCATGACTTCTAAAGTACATAAAGGATCCTGGAATCATAAATTTAGACCAGGAAGAAGAACATCTGGGAAAAGACTAACACAATAGAATCTTTCCTTTTGAAGAAGAAAATCCTGAAGATAGTTCAACTCAATAATTGTGTTTTGTTTTGTTTCTTTTGTTTTTTGAGGGGGGAATCTCAATCCACAGTTGAATTGGTATTTTGAATTCTTCCACTCATTCAGATCTGTGAATTCTAGATTGAGGGAAAAGGTTATCAGAATGCACATTGTCGTGGGGTAAAGGGAGGGAAGGGATAGGGAGAAAATTTGGAACTCAAATTCTTGTGGATGTTAATATTGAAAACTAAAAATAAATTAATTTAAAAAAAGAAATGCAAACAAAGTGCAATCACATCAAATGAAAAAAGGCTAAGCAAATTGTGTTATATTAATATAATGGGATTAATATAATTGATACTTTAAGAAAGGATGAATATGAAATATTTTGATAAACATTGAAAGAAATATAAAGTAATACACAATGAAGTAAGGAACAGGAAATCAATACATGTAATGACTAGAACAATATAAGAAAAAATATCAATAAAATAAATCTGAATAAGCTATACTTTTAAAGAAGCTTGAATTAGAGAAAAGATGAGAAAATGTACAAACTTGGTAGGTATCTATGCATGTTGACTATTATATAAGAAGTCAAATGTTATTGATGTGGACATTTTTTTCACCTAACTTTATAACAAATAGATCAATGGAAGGATAAATCTATTTTAAAATAAATGTGATATAAAAATGAAGTATCTTGATGCAATTAGAAAGATTCAGATTAATCACAGAATGAGAGGATATCAGTTAAAATCACACCTTGATACTTACTATCTGGGTGACTTTGACTAAGTCACTTAACTCCCTTGGCACCTTATTTTTCCTTTCAGCAAAATGAGAAAGTTTGAACTAAATAGCCCCTTTTGTCTTTTTCATATTTAAAAGAGTATATATGATATGACATGATAACTCTACAAATAAAAATCATAAAAATGGGGGAAAAAAGAAAGATCATCTAGGGTTACATGTTTCACTGGAGAATCCTCTCATGTTTATTTGGGAGTCCATGATACTGTGATTCTGAAAATTAATTTTATACTTATATGAACTAGTTTTACTTTTTTTTTTAACCTTAGACCCTTATGTTCTCAGATTGGTGAAAAATACGAAAGAAATATTGATCATGATAACAATGATGGCAATGAATGTACTTTATAATTGGGCTAGCTGTTACAGTTTATAAAGCACTTTGAAATTATATTTATTATTTAATTTGATTTTCACAACTGAAGATAAGTGGAAAGAGATCTAGCTCTAGATTCCCAGTACCTACCTGCAAATACCCACTGTATGACCTCAGGCAAATCACTTATCCTCCCTGAGCTTCATTTTCCTTATCTGGGAAATAGTAGTATCGGACTAGATTACTTCTGAAGTCCCTTTTAGCTCTGGGTCTATGAGGCTATGAACTCTGAGATACAAAAGGCAAATATTCTCAAATCTAATTTACCAAGGAAGAAACTGATTCTTGGAGTTGTTAAATAGGTTGGCCAGTTCATAAAGACAATAAGTATATCACCAGGACTGAGATCAATCTTCTGACGCCATGTCCAGAAGATTTTCTGATACAACACCCTGCTTATTAGGAAGGGACTGTCCTAAGTATTATGTAAACCAAGGCTTAGAGTACTTAAAATGAGTCCAACTAATTCATGTTTGCCCTCTGACTTTGAAAACAAAAAATTAGACCTTTCAAAACAAAGATGGTTCAGTTGGTTCATGGACTCTGTATATGGGCCAGAGGGTGAGGCTTTCTTCAAAGATGATAAGCTGTATTCTCTTGCCAGAGCCATTGGCTATGACTATTCTTTCTCTAAATAAGGAATGAAGAGGGAGAAGTAAATAGGCCAAAGAAATTGAACATTAAAGTATAGTCACTGCATAGGTATTGCTGCTGCCAGGATAAATTTAAAAGCTACAATTTGGAATCCATTGTCTGATTTAATTATCCAGAAAGACCATGCCTGGCCACCAAGCTCTCGTAAATGAATGAATGAATGAATAAACCACATATATGTGCACGAGCATATACAATATATGTGTGTATATATGTAGGTATATGTATGTGTGTGCATATCACACACATATACATTATGTATGACAATATACATGTGTGTATATATACATATATATATATAATTTTGTTAAATATTTTCACATTATATATAAAAGATTTCACAATCATTTTTTAAAACTTTGAGCTCCAAATTTTCTCCCTCCCTCTTAACCTTTCCCACCCTTTGGGAAGGCAAGCAATTTGATTTCAGTTATACATGTTAAGCCATGCAAAACATTTCCACATCATCTATATTGCAAAGGAAAACACAAAAAATAAAACAAAGAAAAATAAAGTTTTAAAAAAGTAATGCTTCACATTTTTTTCATTGATTCCCTTGATATTCTTGACCTTTTGTTTTTTCAGATGATTGTCTTATTATTTGTTTTATCAGTGTAAAATAATTTTTCGTAGTTTAATTGTTAGGCCTCTGAATGAATAAATTGACTTAGAATTGTCATTTTTATTATATTGGCTAAGCCTACCCATGTTATTTTTATTCTCCATTTAGCAAGGCTGTCATGGAATGAGACTAAAAAAGAGACCAACCCTCTAAAGAACAACCCAATTGTTATCCATTCACAATTTGTAACAACTTGCTCAGAAAGTGATTCCGTGGAGACGTAAAGGCAGCCAGTCAATAAGTGTACAATGACCAGACGTTGTACTTAGCATTGTCCTAAGTCATAGGGATCATCCTCTAGGATTGGAAGGAACTACAGAGGCCAACTTGTGGCCCCTTTATTTTATAATTAAAGAAACTGAGACACAGGAAGGGTATGGGACCTGAACAAGATCATACAAATAGTAAGCATCAGAGGTAGAATTTGAACCAAAGTCCTATGACTTATAAGCCTATCCCCTTTTCATAATTGCATCTCAATTTATGAAGAAAATGCTATTTTTTAGAAGTTAAAATGTGTTCATAGTTACCCTGTTATATAAATTCATAGTGCAAAACCCATCTGCTAGACTGCAAGTCCCTTGATGTAGATATATTTTGCCCTTTATTTCCGTCTTTGACTCTGAGCATACAACAGGTGCCTTATAAATGTTTAATGAATTTAATTGAATGAGAAAATCATCCCCACCCCCAGTTAAGAAAGAAGCATCTGGGGATTATTTTGTCATTTTATTTTGTTTTTTTTTTCAATCAATTTAGTTTAATTTTGTTTTTCTAAAAGCCTCAGTCCAAATACATATTTATATTTTTTTTCAGCCAAAGACATGGTTTATTAGAACATCCATCATATTGAGCAGACTCTTAAGAAATCTAAGCATTTGTGTTGCTAATGCAAGTAGCTAGATTTTAAGAATCTGAGCACCTTAATAGAGACAAGATGGATCTTATATACAGAAAGACTGTGGGAGAGATGTTGGATGGGCCAAGTAGTTTGGGATGACTGGAGGAGGGTCTAAGGAGTATTTGGATGGGAGTGGCCAGTAAGCTGGGGTGAACAGAACACTGGGGACCTGGACTATGTGGCCAAGGGAGAATGGAGTGTAGCTGAGATGAAGGGTGGGAAGTGGCCAGGAGCAATCGGGAGGTAACAACTGAATTGGGAGAGTGGGTGCAGTCACAATGAAAGGCCAGTTGATAGGATTATAGTCTCAGGTGAATGCCAGAGATTTGGCCAGGTGGGAAAGTCCAGGCAGGGTTTTTTCCTTTTTGGGAAAGGAAAGGAAAAATACCCAAAGATATGGTATTTTCCCTTTAGGGGTTCAGATCCCATCCCCATCCTTTCCCCCTCAAATAAATGGGACTCAAATTCTTTTGGAGTAAGGGAAGAAGGTCTTGGCTTCTGAAACTGCTTCTTCTTGGCAAGGGGCATAGAGATGTCTCTGCTTACATGGGGTCCCAAAGAGGTTAACTGGAACCAAGCACAGGCTGCATCCAGGGGACAATGGGAGACATTAGCTGGTACCCATTGTTTGCCACCAACTGTAGGTGAATAACCCATAGTCTGGAAGACACAAATCTGACAGAAAAGACTGCAGAGCCCAGATATAACAGGATAAAACATCCTTAGCTCTATTTGGATTCAGATAATTCCATTTTCCAACCATGCAGTATCAAATCCACCTCACAGCCAGACTCAGGAATAGTCAGGTGGGTAACATTCCTTTTCAAAGGAACATAATGGGGAAACTGAGCCAGGAGGATCCCATCTTAGACTGAGGCTAAAATTGTCCTCTCAGCTTTTCCCAATGCTGACTTATCACCAGTATCACATTCTCTGAGTAACTTGTGGCATTTCTCTCGGATGGTGGATTATTGATTATCAATGGATTATTATGATCCATCAGATAACTCAAAATAAAATCCTAAGAGCTTTTACCTCAAACAGCAAGTTTCACTAATCACAGCTTAGGAAAAACTTTTCCAGGATTTACATCTCAAATTTAAATTTGTCCTGGTGTAAAAAGCCAATCTTTAGAGATTCTTTCTGTATACTTGCAAATTCTCAGCAAGACAAAACCCAAACAAGCTTTTTGGCAAGTTTACACATTAAAGCAATAACCAACAATAGCTAAATTATTTTGGCGGTAACCAAATTACGAAAAGTTGCTTAACAATAACTAATACAAAAAGTTCAATTTGAGACTTGAAACAAACCCATTACCAATCAGGTGACTTCAGTTTTGTTAAATGCATTTCCAAATTACTTTACCCAGAGAATCAACTTCTCATCATTAACAGTTAAAACTACAACTTTAAAGGAGTGTGCTTACCCAAGTTCAGAGACTAGCTTCTTTACCTTGAGCAGGATGTGCTGAACCTGGGTGATGCTTCTAGGCAAAGGTTGCCCCAGGGCCCAAGGCCATTGCCAGGGGGGCCCATGCTGTAGAAGGTGAATTTAGAGGGGAGTGGTTGGGGGGGAGGGTAAAACTCTCTTCTCCTATGAGAAGGATCAATAGATACCCTCTTGACTCAAGGGAAGAGAATGGGAGAAGGGAGTGACCAGGGTTGTAAGGAGGTGTTTCAAAACTCCTTAATGATGGATCACAAAACTTCAGAATCTGCAAATACATATTTTTAAAAATCATGCCCACCCACCCCCATTTAGCCATACTATACACCAGCAAAGAAACATTTCTCTAAAAACAATGTGTTGATAAGGAAATAAGAGTTTTTAGTTAAAGTAAGATGGAAATATGGTTGCCAAGGAAACACTTTCCTGATTGGAAGGAGGCCATCACAGAATTGTAGTGAATGTGAGGACTTGTGTATCTATGTGTTTTTCCCTTTCTTTCTCCTTTTCATTACACACAGTAGGTATTTAATGAATATTTGTTACACTGAAATAAATTAGAAGAAGAATGAACAAGAAAGGCTGAATGAAATATGTAAAAGCCAAACAAACAACGAGGATAAAAAGCAGGAGAAGAAATTGAATCTTGCTGACCTTGCAGTAAGTGAATAGGAAGTGAGAATAACCCAAAGCTACTTAGGAGGACAAGGGAGACAAATGAATCCCTTGTCTTTGATGTCCCCTGAACACTTACCTAATGTCAGAAGTAGTTTCATGTTCCAAGATGCCTTGTGATCTAGAGGAGGAAAGACCCAAAGCCGTGGAGATGCTAGGTGTTATGCATTAATGTCACTCAATTGTTTGCTACTTTGACATTTTAGGACTTGAGTAGAAAAAGGAGAGAGAAATCCAGGGAATGTTTTGCTAAGTGTCTAAATCAGAGATAAGGAACCTGTGGCCTCAAAGCCACATGTGGCCCTCTAGGTGCTCAAGTGCAGACCTTTGACTGAATCCAAATGTCACATGTGACCTCCAGGCTGCAGGTTTCCCATCCTTGGTCTAAACCTCGTGCAGCTCAAACTCCACCTTCTTCAACAGGTCTTCCTTAGACCTTCCCCTAGCAGCTAATGCCATCCCTCTTCAATTAAGTCCAATTTTACCCTATGTGTAAGTTGTATCTACATAGCTATTTCCATGCTATCTCTCTTGTTAAATTTGAGCTTTCTAAAGGCAGGCATTGTTTTGATCTTTGTTTTATCCCCAGCAGTTAGAGCAGTGCTTGGCACATGGTAAGAGCTTAATAATTGCTGGTTGAGTCCGTGCTTCACTAGCCTTGGGCTTTTGGCTGTGAGAGAAGAATCAAAGAAAATTTGCTACTTAAACTTGAGTGAAATATCGATTGGATTAGAGCAGAGGCCCAGTTTGCCTCTTAAATTTTGTTCTGCTATGTAGTATAATGATGAGAAAAGAAACTCTGATGATATGAACATGTTTAGAGAGATAGCAATAACTCACATTTTAAATAAGGAAGTAGTTTTTAAAACCCTCTTCCTCACCACAACCTTCTCAAATAGGATGGTAATGTAAACATCGTTATCTTTTGTTTTTCCTTTTTATAAATGTGAAAACTGAGGCTCTCAGAAGAGATTTTTTAAAGGCCACTTGGAGTCAGTTAATGAGGGAACCAAGCTAGATAGGTCAGATCCTAGATAAGTCATTGTTTTCATGATTGCTACAAGCAAAGAGTTGTTTTATGTAAATCCTTTTTTGTTTGTTCAGTGCATCAATTAAGTAATGAATCCCTTGACACAAAAACTCTGCTCTTTATGATAATTTGTGTCGGACTGTGGATAAGCTGAAAGAAGGATTTTAGTTTCAAATATATACCATCTGGTAGAGCAGAAACGAATAGAAATAGAGAGGAAAGATTTGTGTGTTCATTTATAGTAAGCGTGAAAAAAATTAGAACAGGGATTGGAAATGGGGTTTGGGGGATTTTTTTTTTTTTTGAGACAACAGGCAACAGAAGCATGGAGCCATACGTGGGTAGATCAAGCCAGCAATCAGTAACTTATTTTAAAGGTTTTTATTTGTTCTTAGTAAATCAAAGAACAAGAGTAGGAAAGAGGAGTATTCATAGAGAGAAAATGAGTATTTGGGGGAGTTAAACATACAAGTTAAAGCAGGGATTTAGTACTAAATACAATTTACATGGGAGACATACTGACAATGAGAGTTTCAGGGAAATGTGAGAGTTTCAGTCCAATGACCAGGGAATTTCCAGGGTTTGTAGCAAATGGGTCAAAGACTTGGCCCTATGCAGTGAAGAAAATGGCAACACGTTGGTGATTTATAGAAACAACAGGTTAACAGGAAACAATCAACATTTTCCAAGCCATTCATCACTCTAAGTGACAGATGGACACACTTCTCTCCCTTGTACCCAAACACTACAGGAAATCACAGTAAAAGCTCAAACAGCTACTTGATGTGCTTTTTGTAAACTCTAGATATTTTGGCATAAAGACATTTTTTTTTTTACTCAAGTAATGTTCTGTTAGCTGTCTAAACCTTGGACAACACAGTGGCTCAAGGAAGAATTCCTAGGACAATGCACAGGATAAGTATGTTTTCTCTCTTGTTTAAATTGCTGTCTCTCACTTTCACCACCACCTCCATTCCACAATGTTGTACTACAGTACAGATTTCATATTGTTGCAGATTTGAAAAAGAACTTTATTGTTATCAAATATAACTTCTAGATTTTAGAACCAGAGAAACTGAGTCACATGCAATGAAGGGACTTTTTGTCATTAATAATACCATCAATATATAGCAGAAAATATGTTGAATCTGATCTTGAAAGAGCTAAACTCACATCCTTGCTTTCCCTCTTACTACATGTGTGACTGTTGCAAAATCATTTGTCATGCCTGGATCTGTTTCCTCATCTATTTTGTGAAGTCATTGGATTACAGTATGGAGGGCTCTGAATTTGGAATCAAGGTGACCTATGTACAAATCCCACCTCAGTCATTTACTAGATACGTAAGCCTGGACAAATCAACATGTCTGTATTCAGTCCTGGTGTGGTGGTGCACACTTGTAATCTCTACTACTGGGAGAGGCAAAGGCTGAGGCCAGTAGATTGCTTAAGTTTGGGAGTACTGAGCTGCAGCAGTGCTAAAACTAACTGGATATTTGTATCGTGTTCAATACCATTACGGTGAGGCTCAGCTGAGGACCACCATGTTGCCTGAAGACGTAAGCAGATCCAGGTGAGGAAAAAATGGATCAGGTTAAATCTTTTGAGCTTATCAACACTGGGATCAGGCCTTTTGTTGCACTGCCAGCCTGAAAGAGAGAGGGAAACTCACTTTCAAAAAATAAAATAAAACAAAAACACATCTCTATGCCTTTTTATCATCCGCAAAATGGGAGGATAAGATTCAATGAACTCTAATATTCTTTCTTTCTCTAGATCCATTATCCCAAGATCCTATGACTTCTAAGGCTGTAGATATAAAGTTATGAAACTATGATCCTCAGGATATAGAGAGTGCAAGTGTCTTTTATCAAATTGTATTGAATAGGGTCAGAATCAGTAAGAATTCTCATGAATGAAAGAATTCAGTACAAGAACTCCCATGTATTTCTTTGGATTTTTCATTCACTATTCTCTCTGCTACCATACACTGCATTTTGTCTATTTACTGTTCTTCTAGAAGCAGAGGGCCATAGTGGATAGAGTACTTGGAACCAAGAAACCCTGATTCAAATCCTACTTCTAACACTTATGAATTATATGTCCACGAGCAAGTTATTTAACCCCTTTCAGTCTCAGTCTGAGATATGTTTCAGCAAGTATAGATTACTGTTGTGATAGATCTATGTTCATCTACAATTCACTTATTGATGGATTACGCTTGCATATGTGTCCCTTCTAAGACCTTTTCTAATCTGTAGGTAGCAATGTGATATAGTGGAAAGAATACCATCCCAGAATTCTTGGGAAATAGAATTCAAATCTCATCTTTCTTGTGTACTATCTGGATGACAGTAGACAAGTCACTGAATCTCACTAGACCTCTGTTTCCTCAACTATTAAATGAGGGAATTGGGAAAATTACCTAGATGACCCCTTCCAATTTGAAATATATGATCCTTTATGCCTCAGTTTCTGCATCTGTAAAATGAGAAAACTCATACTTCTTCACGGTGTCACTGTGAAGATAGTACAGTATAAACCTTAAGGCGTAATATAACTGAATTAATATGTGTATAATAGCATACATAAAGTATTTAGAGTTTGAAAGTCCATATAGCCTAACCTTCTTATAGTCTTGAGGGGGAAACTGGAGCCCAGAAAAAGGGCATAACTTGGCCAAGATCATAGAGGTAATAAATAAAAAAATAAGATTTAAACTCAGGTCCTCTGCTGTCCTCCCCATCGCATTATCTCAATTCCATTTTTATTTGTATTCATTCATTGTCAGTTGCACTCCCCCCATTCTCCTCCCTCTTCATCTTGGGCTTTTCTTTGAGAATTAACATGGACTGTATCTCTAGTCCTTTATCCCTTTAAAACATGCATGTTGTATTTGCTATTTCCCTTGCTGTATTATATCACACAAGCCCAAAAATAAATATGAATTTGATGTCTTTTCTTCTCACACATTTTTGATGCCAGCACTATCCCTTCCGGCTGTTCTCCCTGGTGGCAATAAATATGGCTACACTTTTCTTTCTGCCAGTAAGAACAACACATCTTTCTGCATGTCATAAACATATTTAGGTGTTCAAGAAAGAAAGAAGCTGTTTCTCATTATAACTGCTTAAAAAAAACCTTTTATTAGGGCAATGGCATATATTCCAAAATATCTGTTTTGTATGTCTGATGGTCAACAATAGTGGGATTTATTCACATCCATGCAGCATGCCAGGAAGTAACAGTCTGTAGTTTAATTTTGCCCCAAGTAGATGTGCAGAATTTCTCATAGAATAAGCAAAATCAGATCCATTTCAGCTGATTGAAATATGTAGATTTACTGAAAGTAGGTTTGCCTTTTCCTGTGAAATCAGGGAAAAAACCCTAACTGTGTGAAAAATGAGGGTTTGCACCTCTAAGAAATAGGCACATGGGCAAGTTACACCTAGTTTAATGTTATCAGTTGCAGCACTTCTAATTTTGGCCCAAACCTTTTTAATAGTGTGTTTACACTTGGCTATTTGTTAAGTAATTAAGTTTAACTTTGCATATGCAAAGCAGTGAATGATTCCCCAGGCTCTTTTTTGTTTTGTTTTGTTGGGTTTTTTTTGCTCAGTAGCCTTAGGTTAGCTCCTTCACCATGTGTAGTTTTCAAGGGAGAAAACTTGACGTATGTTTTGCTATTTTTGCCCATTAATACTGCAGTTTAACTGTTTAAGTATTCTGAAAATGAGGCCAATTTATGTAGAGATGAGGCAGGAAATGTTTGTATATATACTACTAGTATGAACATACAAGAGACATACCTGGGGACTTCAATTTCACCTTATATTAGAAAATTCCCAAGATCCTTGAATAAAATAAAAGTAAATGGAAAAACTATGACATATAATGTTATCCTTATATAATGATGTCTTATATATAAGATCTACCTCATTGAAAGAGAATGGCATGCGTTGTAGTCAAAGAGTGTGTATGTGAGACACTATGAGATCTCAGGATGACAGGAATTGCTGTTGATCAACTCAATATTCTACCCACATGACTATAACACTGTGATCTCCTTATCTAGTCTAGTGATATAGATTATTCTTATTTCTATCTAGTGCCCCCATCTACTTGGTCATAAAATCAGCCACTTTCTGGGAACTATAATTCTTTGTTTTATTTTAAACCCTTAAAAGCTGAGCCTCAGACAGCATTCATTGGCTCATCTAGATAAGAACTCACTTCTCCCAACAAGAGCCACCACTATTCATGGCTCCTGAAACTAGCTGTTTAACCTTGGCTTGTTATTTAACCTATCTAAATCTCAGTTTACTGATCTATAAAATGTAGATAATGATAGCACATTCCTCACCAGAGTGTTGGAAGGCTTAAATGAGATAAATAGAAAACTCTTTGAAAAGGTTGAAACGCTTTATAATGCTAGGCAACTAGATAACATGTTATACATGAACATTCTCTGATGCTTTAGTGTATCATGAAGACAATCCTTCCCTGCTATAGTCAGGATTCAGCATCAATTTTTTTTTTATTTTTCCCCCTAACCTTCACTTTCTTTTGGATAGTCTACATTCCCAGACATGTCCATGTATTTTTCTATACAGGTTCCTTGGAAATCACCTTCTGATTTCATCCTCTTGCCTTTCTGAGTGAAATAGGCCATGAGGATAAGTATAGTTATCCCTTCCACATCGTGACTTTCCCCATCAGTTTTAATATATTGCGGGTTGGCATAAGGAATTAAATGAGAATGTGGGGGGAGTTTTGTGGAAGCCACAGATAACGTGTGAAGACCAGAAAATGAAAGAGAAAAAGTGTAGAAACTCAAAAATGTGTAAAATATATGTATAGTATTGTATAACATCAACAAAAAAGAGATGGAAATCTGGAAAGCCAGAAGACTTCTTCTCTGATACAAAGGGACAGATAAAAAAAATTTTACATGAATTTTCCAGATCACGGGGACACTGCACCTCTAATCCCTGTGATGTGGAAGGGATAACTATATTCAAATCTTCAGTTGTAGACCTACTAAGTTTTCATTCTCATTTGATGTTCATAGCAAGCCTGTGAGGTAGGTAAGAGTAGGTGTTATCATCTTTATTTCACAAATGCTTATCAGAGTCACTTCTGGAAGGCCCCTCCTTAAGGAATAATGCTTTTAAATGTGTTAAATCTTGAATGTCCTATAGAAGAATTGAAATAGCTCATAAAAACAAATTGATTTATCTGATTAAAATCCATTGGCACTCTCTTATGGAACAGGGAGTGGGACACAGGTAGAGTAAATTTTGTTCAAAAATAACACATTAGAGCTTGAAGGAAACTTTGGAGGCTATCTACTCCTACTCCCTCATTCTATAGAGGAAGAAATTTAATTTCCAAGAGATTGAATGACAAGCCCAAGGTCACACAATAGTTTGAGAAGTGAGATTTTAACCAAAAGCCTGTTATTATAAAGATTTCTCTTTCCAATGTACTGTGCTAAAGTACATTGAAATTATTTTCTTCAGTGAGCTTTTATCCCACTTTTCTGTTTGAACAATTCTGCTTTCTAAGGAGTTATTTTCATCAATGAATTTTTATACCTCTTTTGCCATTTGACTAATTTTGTCTTTTAAGGTGTTATTTCTTCAGTATTTTTGTCTTTTTACCAAGCTGTTAATTCCCATTTCAAAATATTATTGGATCACTCTCATTTCTTTTCCCAAAATTTCCTCTACCATTCATCTCTTTTTGTTTATCTCTTCAAAGAATTCTTGTTGGGTTTGTGCTCAATTTTTCTTTTTCTTTTTGGCTTTGTCATATCTTCTTTCACATAGTTTTCTTATTCTCGGTTTGTGTCTTGAGCTTCCCTGTTACCCTAGTAACTTTTTATAGCATGGTTCTTATTTGTTCATTTTTTCCCAAACTATTTGTTGAATTTTAACTTTATGATAAAATTGTGCTCTGTTGACAAGGTTGGAGGTGAGGTTGAGCACTGTTCCAAGCTTCTTGCTTTTTTATGTAGATGTTTTTAGTTCTGAGGGCCTGTAAGTTTTCAGTGTTTCCAGGGTGGTAAGATCTGTGGAGAGGTGTGGTCAGTGTTTTCTTGGGCCATGCCGGACTTTAACCAGGAAGCACCCCTGCTCCTCTATAGCTACAAGCACTATTGCTCCTCTCTGCCCTAGAACTGTGACCCAAAACTCTGTGTGGGCAATGCAGCAGGGTCCTACTCAGGGTCTGTTATAGTCTCTTTCTGACCATTTGTCTGACCCCCTTAATATCTCTTTACTAAGAGATCCCCTAGCCGCTGTTGCGGCTGTTGTTGCAGCTGCCTCCAAGGCCCACTGTTGGTGTTGCCCAACATGTGTGCACCAAACTAGCCCCCACCCTGGTGTGACAGACTTCCCTTGCTAACATCCTAAATCGTCTGGGCTGGAAAATTAACACACTGACCTTTTGTTCGCTTTAGTGTTACAGAATACAGTTTGATACACTATTTTAAAGTTGTTGGAAGGGGAGTTATAGGAGACTTTGGTTGGGTTGCTGCCTCTACTCTGCCATCTTGGCTCTGCCCTTATGATATCTATCTACCTATCTATCTATCTATCTATCTATCTATCTATCTATCTATCTATCTATCTATCTAT
>NW_020949548.1:3511710-3585263 GCF_900497805.2 Vombatus ursinus | reverse complement strand
TATCTATCTATCTATCTATCTATCTATCTATCTATCTATCTATCTATGTGTGTGTGCACATACACACGCACACATATATTATTCACATAAGATGAAATAATAAGTCTTGCTACAACAATCATCTTTCTTTTCCATTTTTGATAGAGTCACATACATCTGAGACAAAATGTTTTTTTTTAAACCAGACATTAAGGTGAAACATTGTCATCACAGAAATAAATTCCCTTTTGTCAACATAATCCACAGAAGAGTAAAAAATTCATCACTTTGCTATGTAATATGTGTGGCCACTTATTCTGACTCAATTGTTTATCTCTGAATAAGGAATATCAATATCTACTGAGTCATTACAAGAGATTCTTAAGATTTAATGCTAAAAGGGACGTGAGAAGTTATACAGGCTAATACATTCATTTGATAATTGAGCAAATTGAACATTAGAATTATGACTTGCCTAATGTCACAAAGGTAGAAAGCAGAAGCAGGATTTGAAATCATGTCTTCTAATTTGAGACTTTTTTCAATATACCATGTTATCTCCATTGAACAGCACAACTTATAGAGTAATAATAATACTTATTACTACAAAGATTTTCATATAAGTATATACATACATACATACATACATAATTAAGAGGGAAATCAGAAGGAGGTAGTGTAGAAAAAGAGAAGGTAGGAAGGGTAGAGAAAGGGAAGCAAACTCAAACGATAAACAGGGTCATGTTCATTAACATTTGTATGGCATTGCAAGATTAACAAGGTGCTTTCATATTTTATTCTCATTCTACATATGTGGAAACTGAGGCTGGGAAGAGGAAGAAATTTTTTTTGAAGTCATAAAGCTAGAAAAAGTCAAAATAGACTTTAGAACCTAGGGTTTCTTTTTTTTTTCTTTCCCATTTCTCCCCATATAGTTTCATATCAAATAAAATTTGACAGACTAGGTATAGCCTTTACTACCTCAGAAGGCTGCATGTTACAGTGGAAAAAAAGCACTGATTCTGTAGTTAGATGACATGGGTTCAAATACTGTTTCTGATTCTTGTGTGCATGACTTTGGGAAAGCCATTTGACATTTTTTGGACTCAATTTCCTCATTTGTAAAACAAGGGGAGGGGATGTCGCATTAAATTGCCTCAAAAATTCCTTTCAGTTTTTTATCTAAGGTCCTGTGACTGAGTTTTCCTAATTTTGTCTTTCGGTTGAAAACCACTGACCTCTGTTGAATTTTTTGTGACTGTTTCAGAATTAAAACCTGGAGAAATATACCCTTAAAAAGAGAATCTGCTTTTAGTACTATATTTGAGGAAAGCTAAGAGAATAAAAGTTCCTCAGTTAGCCCCCACCCCAGTAATTCTTTAGCTCATTAGTTGTCAAGAAGCTACATAAGGCATGCAGTTTAGTGTTGGTGCTTTTATCAGTCATATTATTTTTTTTCAGTGATTTTGATCATGTCCAACTCTTCATGACCTCATTTGGGGTTTTCTTGGCAAACATAGGAGTGGTTTTCCATTTCCTCCTCCACCTCATTTTACAGATGAGGAAACTGAGGCAATCAGAATTAAGTGACTTGCCCAGGGTCACACAACTAGTAAGTGTCTGAGGTCAGATTTGAACTGAGGAAGATGAGTCTTCCTGACTCCAGGCCTAGATACTCTATCCACTACACCACCTTGTTATCCACATCAGTCATAATTAAACTCAGTCACCTGTGCTTTTTAATTACTACTGCTTATAAGCTTCATGGAATCATTGAGAAATCCAAAAGACTGGTAAAATTCTTTAAAGTAAAGCTAAAGTAATATCAATGATTCCAGGCATGTAAATAGGCTTTCCAATCGCTTAACCTATATTTCCCATGATCTTTGAAAGCTATTCCATTCATCTCTCAGAAATAAATAAATACTAGACTTAAAAAAAATCTTTCATTAGTATTATAGACTTTCTTTCTTGGCATTTCTCATGAACCTTTGGGAAATGTGTTATCTTTAGAATTTGAAAGTAGAAAGACGTCATACATGAAAGCTCATAGAGAATCTATAGATAGATTTCTGAGCTACTTCTTGGAGACTAGAAAGTACAGCTTTTTTTTTAAAGGTCAAGGATCATCTCCAAGGAAAAGGTCGAAGTATGAAGTAGAACTCTTTCAAATCGAGTATCTCATGAAGGACTGGAGTGGTGAAAAGTTATACAGGAAAATCATAGGACAGTAAGGAGACCTCAACTTCAAGATATTTGCTGTTTTCAGATTTGCTGAGGTTTTCCAAAGGGAGACCATAATGAAGAAGAAAAATGTGAATAAAAAGAAAATGTGAAACACACAACTTTATTACAATTTATGGATTAAAATGTATTCAGTGGGGGAAAATTGATTTTCAATTCCCTCCCCTTCTCTCTTCACTTAGCAAGAAAAGAAAAAGACAAAAGAAAAAAAAATATCCTGGTAATTGAGAAAGAAACTGACTGAACCTGAAATCAGAAAGCTGAGTTTCAAGTCCTATTCCTGACACTTGCTAAGTAAATGAAGGTGGGTCACTCAATTTCCCCTTTGTGAAAGTCAGTTGCTTCAGAAGTTAAAGGATGAATGGTGATCAGACTACCTATTTTAACAAATTGTATGAAATATTCTCCCCAGTATGTAAATGGGTGAAAGATATGAACTGCAGTTTTCCAAAGAAGAATTTAAACCATTTAGAATCATGCAGGGGAAGTATCTAAACTACTAAATATGAAAGATAAATTTCAACTTGGAAATTTTACCTCAAATCAATCAGATTGGTATAGATGATAGAAGATGGAAATAGTTTTGGAAAGAGTCATAGCAAGGCAAGGAATACTGATAACCTTTTGGCAGAGCTGTGAATTGGCCCAAACTTTCTGTTAAACAATTTGAATTAATATGAGAAAAAAAGGAATAAATGTTATAATGTTATACACTTTGACACAGTGATACCACTCAAGAGCTTTTGCATCAAGATAAAAAAAAACAAAGAAAGAAAAAATTCATATATGAAAAATACTTCTATTTTTACTTTCTATATTAAAAATAGAAAGTAGGTGCCTGTTGATTTTTAAATGACTAAACAAATCATGGTATATGAATATGAAGAAAAGGTGAAATGGATTGTACCTGTGATTTCATTGGTATAGGGAATTCTTGGGTGAAGAAATCCCATCAATCAATCTCAACCCATCAGAAACTTCTCTAAAACTTATGATTTTAGAGAGTTAACTAGATCACGGAGAGGTTTATTTGTCTGCATTCTCACAACCAACACGAATCAGAGGAGAGACAGAACCCCACTCTCTTGACCTTGTGGCTTGCTATTTATGGGCTTTGCTGCTTCTATATGAATACAATGGAATGCTGTCCCCAATGTAAATGTAGGAGTTAGTTACTTCCACCAATCACCCCATGCCACATAACCCTGATTTGTTTATCAGGCGAAAGCCCACCTTTATTAAATCAGAAGTTAAGCAAATGTGAACAAGGTATGAACGCCTTCGTCGGATCAATCAAGGGAATTTATTGTAAATTAATAGTGAGAGCGATCTAGCCAATACCCAGAGATGAAATCATTGCAGGAGGTGGTAGGGTGAGGTGGGAATGAAGAGCCTCACTCTTGATTTCAGTCTTCCCTTAACGACACTTAATTGGAGAAAGACCTTATGGACATTGGGAAGTCAGAGGGTAAGAGAATTGAAACTTTTCCTCAGAGTCTTAGTGCTATCAATTTCTTATGAACAGTTGACTCAAGGTCCGTCCTAGGAGCAAACGGCAAACTACACACTGAGAAAATAGTTTCAAGAGTCTACCGTGATTCTCAGTATTAGGGTAGTTGGAGGGAATACATGTACATATAGACAGAGGGCACAGGTGAGTTGAATATGAAAGGATGGTATCTAAAAAACAAAATAAGGGGTGAGAATTGTAGTGGAGAAGGAGAAAGGGAGAGATAGAATGGTGTAAATTATCTCACATAAAAGAGGTAAGAAAAAAATTTTATAGTATAAAGGAACAGGGGGAGGTGAGAGGGAATGAGTGAATCTTACTCTCATTGGATTTGGCTTAAGGAGGGAATAGCATACACACTCAATTGGGTATGGAAATCTGTGTTACTCTACAGGAAAGTAGGGGGAAGGAGATGAGAGGGGGTATGATAGAAGACAGGGCAGATTGGGGAGGAGGTAATCAGAAGCAAACACTTTTGAGGAGGAACAGGGTCAAAAGAGAGAATAGAATAAACAGGAGGGAAGTGATAGGATGGAGGGAAATATAGTTAGTCTTTCACAACGTGACTATTATGGAAGTGTTTTGCATGACTACACATGCATAACCTATATCAAATTGCTTGCCTTCTCAATGAGGGTGGGTGGGGAGGGGGGAAGGGAGAGAATTTGGAACAACTCAAAGTTTTAAAAAGGAATATTAAAAATTGTTTTTACATGCAACTGTTAAATAAGGTATATAGGCAATGAGGCATAGAAATATATCTTGCCCTACAGGAAAATAGAAGGGGAAGGGGATAAGGGGAGAGGAGGGGGGTGATAGAAGGGAGGGCAAATTGGAGGAAGGGGTATTCAGAATGTATGCTGTCTTGGGGTGGGGGGAGGGGAGAGATGGGAGAGAAAATTTAGAACTCAAAATCTTGTGAAAGTGAATGTTGAAAACTAAAAGTAAATAAAATAATTTTTTTAAAAAAGAGTCTACCATGAGCCCAGTAGAAAAACTAGACCATACCTAAGGGGATTTCCATGCATGCTCAACCAAGGGGGGAAAAGGATTTTTAGCAACCAGGAGCTTTGAGATACTACTTGGAAATGTATGGTCTTTAAGTTTGAGCCCCATTTCTCTTTGACTGTGTACTGGTGGGAAAGTGCCAGACTTTTGGGGGAATTTTTTAACCAACTGTTCTTGCTATACAACCTTAGTAAATACCTACAATTTTAGGGTAATTAATTTAGGGTAATTTCTGGATAATTAAAAACCAGTGAAAAAGTGGGGTGAACTATAACTCACTATATTTTATTTTTTTCAAGGTGAGGTTTCAGGGAGGAAAAAAATTTTGTGTTCATTGAAAAATATCTTTTTTATTGTTAAGTAACAAACGTTATTTCCCTGCTGATAAATGGTCAAAGGATGTACATAGTTCTCAGAGAAAGAAATTCAAGCTACCTACAGTCATATTGAAAAATCCAAATTATTAATTCTTAGACAAGTAAAAATTGAATCATTTAGAACTCAAAATCTTATGGAAGTGAATGCTGAAAACTAAAAATAAATAAATTTTAATAATAATAATAATGATAATAACAACCAATCATTAAACATTCATTGTTAGGCCAGGTAATAGACACAGAGACAAAAGTGAAGTAACCCTTGTCTTCAAGAAGCTTCCCTTCTATTATTAGAAGGTAGTGCAGAAAGTGTTTTTGCTTTTTCACACAGTAGGCACTCAATAAATACTTTTTGACTACTGAAAAAAAAAATAAATCAGCTCTGAGGTTTTACATCACCCTCCCCCCAGATTGACAAAGTGAACCACATGTACACAGATATTTATTGCATTTTCTTTTGTGACGTCAGACGCCTGGAAACCAAGAACATGTCCATCATTTAAGGAATGGCTAAATAAATTATGCTATGTGAATGTAATGGAATACCATTGTGTCATAAGAAATGATAAAAGGAATGGTTTCAGAGAACCCTGGAGAAATGTATAAGAACTGATGCAGAGTGAAGTGAAAGAACCAGGAGAATAATTAGTAGTTAAACAATAATATTTTTAAATGAACAATTTTGAAATATTTAAGAACTCTAATCAATTAAATGATCAACTATGTCTCTAAAAGACCAATGATGAAGAATACTTCCCACTTAGGGAAAGAAAGGTGGTAGACTAAATCAGAATCGCAAAGCACAATTTATTCAGCCATTCCCAATTCATGAGCATCCCCTCTATTTCCAATTCTCTGCTCCCAGAAAAGAGCTGCTATAAATATTTTTTTTTTGTATTTTTGTAGGTTCTTTTTGTTTTTATCAGTTTTGGGATACAGTCCTAGTAGGGGTATTGCTAGGTCAAAGAATGTGCATAATTTTATAGCCCTTTGGGCATAGTTCCAAATTGCTCTACAGAATAGTTAAATTATAATTTGTGGTTTTCTAAGCCTATTTTTTTTCTCTTTTTAAAAATGATATTAGCATTTTATTTTTTCCAACTACATGTAAAGATAGTTTTCAACATTCATTTCTGTAAAATTTTGAGCTCCACACCTTTCTCTCTCCTTCCCTAAGACAGCAAGCAATGTGATATAGGTTATACATATACAATCATGTTAAACATATTTCCACATTGCATGTTCTGAAAGAAGAATAAGAACAAAAGGGAAAAATCATTAGAAAGAAAAAAAAACAAAGTGAAAATAGTGTGCTTCAATTTGCATTCAGACTCCATAGTTCTTTCTCTGGATGTGGTTAGCATTTTCCATGATGAGTCTTTTGGAATTGTCTTGAATCATTGTATCGCTGAGGAAACCTAAGTCTGTCATAGTTAATCATCGCACAATATTGCTGTTGCTGTGTACAATGTTTTCTTGGTTCTGCTCACTTCACTCAGCATCAGTCCATGTAAATCTTTCCAGTTTTTTCTGAAATATGCCTTAAGCCTATTAGTACAGTCAGCAGAGATCTGTTTCTATTTGAATTTGACTCAGAATTTTTATGTACATGTATGTATGCATGTGTATATATTTATGTGTATATTGTATATATGTATACACACACACACACACACACATATATATGTACAGAGAGAGAGAGAGAGTGAGGTGGTTGTTGTTGTTTGATGATTTTAGTCCTGTGCAACTCTTTGTGACCCCATTTGGGGTTTTCTTAGCAAAGATACTGGAGTGGTTTGCCATTTCCATCTTCAGCTTATTTTACAGATAAGGAAACTGTGGCAAAAAGGGTTGAGTGAATTGTCCAGGGTCACACAGTTAGTAAGTGTCTGAGGCTGGATTTGAACTGAGGAAGATGAGTCTTCCTGACTGCAGGTCTGGCATCGTATCCACTGTGCCACCTAACTGTTCCATACAGAGATACGTGTGTGTGTGTGTGTATGTGTGTGTGTGTGTGTGTGTGTAATGATTTTGTTTATGCAATAATGATGATTTTTTCCTACATTCAAGTCACTTTACTAGTTGCTATCCCTTAAAGAGGAAAAGTATCACAAGCTTATATCTAAAGGCCTGACTCCATCCTATGAAATACTAGTTATAAAAAATAATCAACACACATAGTAAACATCAAATTCATTTATTAAGGGAGATGGCAAAGAGAAATCAGAGAAGTTGTTTAGTTTTGAATATACCAGTCAATACACAGAGTGAGTGAAGTCCCCCAATGGGAATAAGTTATTTCATCTCAACTAAGAAAGAGGCTTTGATCTCACCCAAGGGAAAATTCCCCATTGTCTCTAGTGATGGAATCTAGAAATCATGGAAATGCTCGCCCCTGCATATCTACTTTCCAATATCTTTTTCACCAAAGAAAGTCTGGAACCACTGGTGTCCATTGTTGAAACATGAAGAAGAATCTTTCTTTACAAAATTCATGTGCTAACTCCACACCAAACTCAAACATGCAACATTTCATCATGATAGCTGAACCAGTTCTTTTATGGAACTGCTCCAGGTTGAATGTTTGCTTGTATATTTTTGGTTCAGAATGTTGATTTCATCCATGTGGGGAACTACCAGTAAGAAAATGCTCCTATTGAAGGAAGTTAGTAGCATCTTGGTAGAAATAGAAAGCATCTTAAAGCACAGAGGGAGTATAAACCAAGGTCATATAACTACCATGTTTCAGAGATAGGACTCAAACCCAGATATTTTTGACTTCTATCCATAGATCCATTTGCCTCTATATATCTCTTTATTTTTATCTAGATATAAATCTAGCTATATCTAGATATATTAATACATACACACATATGCAAACATACAATACTCTATATGTGTATACACACACTGTATGTGTGTGTCCCTAGAAACCTTAGGAGAGATGTAGAAGCTGCCCTCTGGAGAACCAATAACAGGTTTTGGGATAGTCTCTCTAGAACATATGTTATACTAGCTAAATGCTTTGCAGATAGTATTTACTTAACAAAAATGTGTTTATTGATTGATTGATCACCCTGTAAGTAGTAATGACTAGAAGTAATTCAGAAAAAAAAATACAGATAGAAAGAAATTAGTTGATACACAATTAGCAGAATATATACAATCATTACAATAATGTAAAAAAATAATATTCAAAGTTACCTTTGATTTTAATGCAATGAACATTGTTTCCACAGGAGAGATGATAAAATATTCCTCCCTCTTTGGAGGAGTGTGTTGATTCTGAATTTTGTATATGTTTGCAGGTAAGTTGGTTTTGCTTTATTCTTTTTTTTAAAAAAAATGGAAGATTCACGTGGGACATGTTACATTATGTATTATGTAAAAAGACATTAATCAAGCATGTTTTAAAAATTGTAGGAAATGTGAGTTGGTATTAGGAATGATCTGCCCTTGACCTTATTTGAAGGGCACTAATTGTAAAATGCTATTTCATTGTGAGAAAAGGAAGTAGAAACTTTTATTTTAATCACTTGCTTAACTATGTTTAGAAGTATTTTCTTCTAGACTGGCAGCCAGATAATACAGTGGATAGAGTGCTGTGCCTGGAATCAGGAAGACCCATTTTCGTGAGTTCAAATCTAGTATCAGACACTTCTTAGCTATGTGATCCTGGACAAGTCACTTAACCCTTTTGCCTCAGTTTCCTCATCTGTAAAATGAGCTGGAAATGAAAATGGCAAGTTACTCCTGTATCTTTATCAAGAAAACCCCAAATGAGGTCACAAAGCGTTGGAAAAGACTGAAAAACTACTCAGCAACAACAACAGAATTTTCCTCTAAGTCATTCGAGCAAAAAAGGGAATGAGAAGAAAAAAGTCCTTTCCTCAAAAGAATCTGACTCTACAACAGCATTCCCCCATATATCTGTTGGAATAATTTGAAGATCATTGTGTTCTGACAGCTCTGAGAACCACCTAATTGTAGGTCAGACCCTGGTGTAGTGAGCTTATAGGAAGTCTGTTTGTGTGTCATATTCAACTTAACTTACTGGAATAGGAAGTGAAGGAGGAGATGGGCTACAAACCAGCTCAAAATTGTTTGATACCGTGTGTAAACCATGAGGGTCACAGATGATTGATATCCTGCTTTATAGAGAATGTACTTTTAGATAAACTTGTTAAGGCAACACTGAGCTCTCAGAGAAAATGCAGAAAATGTATCCCTGGCTGCCATGAGTCAGAGTACAGAAAACAGAGTATACAGTTTCATGTTTGCAACATTTGTTAAGTTAAAGCACTAAGAAAAAAAGAGTTGTAGGAGGAAGGGGAGGAGAAGAAAAAGGAATAAATTTCCCTGTACAATAGTTTGAATCCTTTAAGAATAAAAGGCTTGCCTAAGATGTCAGATCACAGCCTCATAGAGCATATTAACACAGTTAGGCCTATGTAGGGCTGTACTGGAGCCAGCTCAAGCTAGTTCTGATTGTGAAATTTTCTGTGTGAATATTTACGCCTCTGAAATATGCAAAGGCTATGAATCAGAACTTGATTTATTGTTTTGTTGATTATCTAGATTTCAGAAAGTAAGAAAATGTTCAGAATGCAGATTAAACTTAAAACTTCTTGTGTGTCTATTTTTATAATATTTCATTACCTAAGGACCTCTGCTCCTATGTCAAAATGTATGGAGCTCATCATTTGGAGGAAGGCCTAGTCTAAGCTGAAAAGCTCATTTCCAGTTGGTCTAGTAGAACCTCTTCTGTGTGTACATGTGCAGGGAAGAGCAGCCTTTGGTTAGAGAGAATATCAGAATTGAAATTGATGTCAGAGGCCATTCATTCTGACACAAAAGTGAACATGAATGCCCCCAACCATATCCCAGCTAGTGATCACCCAGTGTGAAGACTTCTGGTGGAGAGCCCACTACGTCCTATAGTCACTCATTCAATTTTAGATAGGTCTAATGTTAACAAGGGCAACTAGATGGCACGGTAGAGAGAGCACTAGGCCTGCAATCTGGAAGACCTGAGTTCAAATGTGGCCTTCGACACTTAGTAGCTCTGTGACCCCAGACAAGTCATTAATCCTGTTTGCCTCAGTTTACTCATCTGTAAAATGAACTAGAGCTGAGAATGACAAACCACTCCAGTGTCTTTGCCAAGAAAATTACAAATGGGATCACGAAGAGTCGGACACCTTTGAAAAAGACTAAACAGCAATAATAAACGTTAACAATTTTGTCCTTGTGTCTGCTTCTTTATACCTTCTAACTAGAGTTCATACAGTCATAGGATCAAAAATTTAGACACAAAAAAAGGCATCAAAGACCACCTGGTTTACTCTCTTCATTTTATTGATGAGGAAAGTGAAGGCCAGAGAAGTTAAGTGATTTTCCCAAGCGGTCACAGATAATAGGTCTACCCTCCAGGACCAAGAAGAATAAGCCCTAATGATTCTTCTATATACCAGCCATCTAAATGCTTGAGTCTGGCTGTCCTTTCTCCACCCAGTCCCTGCCTACCACCAAGTTTTCTCTTTTTTTGTTTTCTTTACTTTTAGGAGAAAAAAGAAAAACTCATGTAGTCAATTAAAAATAATTGATTAATTGCTGATTATGTACCAGGCACTGCGCTAACCACTAGAAATACAAATAAAGGGAAAAAAAAAAAACAGTCCACACCCTCAAGGAGCTCACAGTCTAATGGGGAAAGCAACATGCAAACAACTCTTCAAACAAAATATATGCAGGATAAAATTAGAAAAGTTCTGCATACACTATCCATGCTGAAAGCCTTATTCATCTTAATCTCTTTCTTTTTCTTCACCCCCATCCCATCATTTTCAAAGTCCTATTAATTCCACATCCAAAACATTTCTCTAATACATCTTTTTTGATATTCAGTCAGTCAATGCCTTGTTTCAGACCATAATTGTTTTCCTCCCAAACTATTGTATAGTCCACTAACCATTCTCACTGCCTCTGGCCCCCCGTTCTAATATACCCTCTCTATGCTAAAATCATTTGGCTAAGACCCAAGTCTACAATGTCACTTGCCCAGCCTACATGAGTCTCTAAAACCTTTCTCCATCTGACACAGCCTTAATTCAAGTCACTCCTTTTCACATGCTGTGTTTTCCAGCCATACCAGACTGCTTTCTCTTTCCCAAATTCAACATGCTCTTTCTAGTTTCCATACATTTGTGGAAGTTGTCTCTCAGTGCCTTAGACATAGTAGGCACTTAAGAAAGCCTTGTTGAATTGAACTGTCTCCCACCTCTCTGCCTTGCCCTAGCTATCCCCATGCCAGGAATGCACACTTTCGTCGCCCCTGCCTCTTAGACTCTCTAGTTTCCTTTAAAACACAGCTCGAGCAACACTTCCTTCATGAAGCCTAGCCTGAATCCCTAGCTACCAGTACTATCCTGAGACATTCTTGTATTTATTTTGTGTTTGCCTTTACACACACACACACACACACACACACACACACACACACACACACACACTCTGTCCTGCACCTCCGCCTCTCTTGCCTAGTCTTTGAGCATAGAAATCTTTTTACTTTTTTCACTGTCCTTTCCCACATAAGGAAAGTCAAGATTGTAGACCTAAACATGGAAGGGAGATTAATAGCTACCTCAAAGTGAGACCCAGGGAAGTTAAGATGCTTGTTTCAGGTCACGCAGAAAGCCTCAGGGTTGACATTTGAATTCGGAACCTCTGATTTCAGAACTGATGCTCTTTCCACTGTACCACGATTGCCTACATACTCTGGCAACTCCAGACATTCCTATTGGTACTAATAAGGCTCCTGCACTTCCTTCTCATCATATAATAGGACTTGGAAATTGACAAGCTTGTCCCCTCAGACCTATTGCTAACATTTGATAAGAGTGAAAATTGATTATTTCTTTGACAGCTGGTTACCTTTCTATAGATCAAAATCAATGCCTCTTGTTAATGATCTCTGCAATTTCCATGCAACTAGGTATAGAGATAGGAATGACCTTGTGAATTCATTGACAAAAGGAACTTCCGAGTGAGACAATTCATACTGCCAGTGCAGATAAGCATCTTCTCAACAACTTATAGATGCCTAGAATACTGAAAAGTTAAGTGACTTGTCAAAGTTCTTGTTGTTGTTCAGTTGCGTCAACTCTTTATGACCCCATCCTTGGCAAATATATTGGTATGATTTGCCATTTCCTTTTCCAGATCATTTTACAGATGAGGTAACTGAATCAAATAGGGTTAAGTGACATGTCCAGGGACACATAGCTAGTCTATGTCTGAGGCCAAATTTGAACTTTTCCTGATTTCAATCTGGCTGTCCATGCCTGGCCAGGGTCAGCCAGTCACTATTTCTCGTAGGTGAGGCTTGAATCCAGGCTTTCTTCATTCCAAGAGAAGTCTATCCACTCAGCCTCAAAGCCTCTCAAATAGTACTTGCATTATGGTGAAATAGAAGTACCATCTTTCTGATGGTGAAGTGAATGTAATTTCTTAAAGCTCATTGGAATTCTCCCTCAATTTCATGCTCCTATCTCAAGGGTCAGGACAATGGGATATTGCCAGAAATAGTTTAAAAGCTCATTCCATCTGTTCAGAATTGCAAGGTGCCTGAATTGCTGTAAATGCACTGTTTGTGGGGATTTGAACAAATAGCAGTCATTTCTGCTGTGGTTCTCAGTTTCAAGGAACCCACAAAATAAAACTATATAGAAAGGTTTTGAAAATACTTTTTTTTCCCTATTAAGTCTCAAATAAAACTATAAATATAGGGTTTTGTAGGCTAAAGACACAAAAAGTTATATGAAAATTATATTCAGACCCTTGCCAATTTTCCTGTAGGAAAGGAAATGCTGGAGTTGATTCCACTGGATAGGTAAAGATTAAGTTATTTGTCAAAAAGATTTGGTGCTAGTAGAAAAAAATGGGTTGGACTTTATGGGAAGAGTCACTAAGCTATTCATACCCTTTGACCTAGTGATCTCATTATTGTCATATACCTCAAGGGAGTCAGTGACAGAAAGGAAAATCCCATGGCAAATATAACATCCATAGTAACTTTCTTTAGGGTAACAAACAAAAACAGCAAATAAAGTGGGTGTTTGTCAATTTGAGAATGGCTGGACAAATTATGAGAACAAAGTAAGGCAATAAATAATAAAATAGGATGAATTAAGAGAACCGTGGGAGGACCTTATGAATAGGGGTGAGTGTAAAGGAAAATATCTGGAATAGAGAGGAAACAAATCTTCAATGCCTATGGCATTGTCTGGCACAGAGCAGTTATCTGATGTATCTTTATTGAATGAAGGGAATCTGATGCATCCAGGATCTTTTTCACTTTTGAGTCCTTTCTTTGGCCCAACTGCACTGAACAAATATTATTCCAAACCATTGCTTTCCATCCAATAACTTCTCCTTTCTGCCTCTCCCAATCTAACCTTTGCACTCCTGAGTTGGGGAGGTGGAAGTGATGCCTTATTTCAGAAAAGTTTTAAATGTCTTCCTTTAGCAATCAACAGACACTCCACTCCCTAAATTGGTTCTGATACCAATCTTATCTCACCTTCATTGACAAGTTCTAAGGCACGAGGATTATATATGGTGTTAGACCTGAAAGGACAATCTGAGGTCATCGAGTTAACACTCTTATTTTACATATGATCAAAGTGAGTCTAAGAGAGTTTCCCCCACACAGGTTGTAAATGGTAGAGCTAAGATTCGAACCCAGGTCCTCTGACTCCAAAATCCAGGGCCCTTTCCACTGTATCACATAGTTAGGCTAGCTATTCTCTATCTGCAGAGGAACTCATTTGGAAGTATATGCTAATTTACACAAGGAAGCTGAACATTGAAGGATTTCCTTTTTTTGAAAAAGCATCATGGGGGGACAGAGCCAAGATGGCAGAAGGAAAGCAGTGACTGTCTTGAGCTCTCTACCAAAGCCCTCCAAAAACATAAAAAAAGGCTCTAAACAAATTCTAAAGCAGCAGAACCCACAAAAAGCCAGAGTGAAACAAATTTCCAGCCCAAGATAACCTGGATGGTTGATTGGAAAAGTATATCGCGTGGGGTGGGGAGAGAAGCACAGTTAAGCGTGGGTGCTCAGGTTGCAGTGACCCTGGAGCAGGCCTCAGAGGACTGAATTGTGGGTAGCTGTGGCAGTTTCCAGACTTCTCAACCCCTGAATGCCAAGGACAACTTAGAAGGTCAGTAGGAAAAGTCTGTGATTGCGGGGAGAGAGGAGCTAGGTCTCAGCTGCAAGTCTCCAGTGGCTTTTTCCTGAGCTTCCAGCCCACAGACTGATGGGGAATCGAGTGGCTGATCTGAAGGGGATTGCAGGGATCTCTTTGCCAGTGCTGAGGCAGGAATCTCTTGCTTTACCTGTGCTTGGATCTGGGTCACAGTTCTGAGGGGCGGTCCTGGGGCGAGGAGGAACGCTGATGTGGTGGAGTTTGTTGTGGTGGTGGAGAGGAAACACCTTGCCCCATTTCATAGCACATTGGAAGAACTGAAAATTTACTAGTCCCTACACAACTGTACAAACCCCCGAAGCTTGGGACGGTACACTCTTCATATTGGAAGCAGACTTTTACCTTAACAAAGAGTTTAAAACTCAAGTAATTGGCCGAGATCATGAGTAAGCAGTGCAAAAAGAGTCAGACTGTATTACCTTACTTTGGTGACAAAGATCAAAACATACAACCAGAAGAAGACAACAAAGCCAAAGCTCCTACATCCAAAGCCTCCAAGAAAAATATGACTCAGTCCCAGACCTTGGAAGAGCTCAAAAGGGATTTTGAGAAGCAAGTAAGAGAAGTAGAGGAAAAACTGAGAGTGATGCAAGAAAATCATGAAAAACAAGTCAACAGCATGCTAAAGGAGACCCCAAAAAAATACTGAAGAAAATAACACCTTAAAAAATAGCCTAACCCAAATGGCAAAAGAGGTCCAAAAAGCCTATGAGGAGAAGAATGCCCTAAAAAGCAAAATTGGCCAAATGGAAAAGGAAGTCCAAAAGATTACTGAAGAAAATACTTCCTTAAAAATTAGAATAGAGCAATTGGAAGCTAGTGACTTTATGAGAAATCAAGACACTGTAAAACAAATCCAAAAGAATGAAAAATTAGAAAACAAAGTGAAATATCTCATTGGAAAAACAACTGATCTGGAAAATAGATCCAGGAGAGAGAATTTAAAAATTATTGGGCTATCTGAAAGCCATGATCAAAAAAAGAACCTAGACATCATCTTTCAAGAAATTATCAAGGAAAACTGCCCTGATATTTTAAAACCAGAGGTCAAAATAGAAATGGAAAGAATCCACCAATCTCCTCCTGAAAGAAGTCCCCAAAGGAAAACTCCTAGGAATATTGTAGCCAAATTCCAGAGTTCCCAGGTCAAGGAGAAAATATTACAAGCAGCCAGAAAGAAACAATTCAAGTATTGTGGAAACACAATCAGGATAACACAAGATTTAGCTGCTTCTACATTAAGGGAACACAGGGCATGGAATATAATATTCCAGAGGGCAAAGGAGATAGGATTATAACCAAGAATCATCTACCCAGCAAAACTGAGTATAATCCTGCAGGAGAAAAAGTGGTCATTCATCAAAATAGAGGACTTTCAAGCATTCTTGATGAAAAGACCAGAGCTGAATAGAAAATTTGATTTTCAAATACAAGACTGCAGTGGAACATGAAGAGGTAAACAGTCAAGAGAATATCATAAGAGACTTATTAAGGTTGAACTGTTTACATTCCTGCATAGAAAGACGATATTTGTAACTCTTAAGACCTTTGTCAGTATTAGGGTATTTGGAGGGGAAAAAATTATATGTATGTATATATAGATGTAGATAGATTGATAGAGGGCACAGGGTGAGTTGAAAATGAAGGGGTCATATCTGGAGAATAAAATTAAGGGGTGAGAGAGGAATATCCTAGAAGAAGGAGAAAGGGAGAGGTAGAATGGGGTAAATTATCCCACAAAAAAAAAAAAAAAACAAACCGGAATAGAAAAGGCTCTTACAGTGGAGGGGAAATGGGGGGGAGGTGAGAGGGAATGAGTGAATCTTATTCTCATAGGATTTGACTTAAGGAGGGAATAACATACACATTTAATTGGGTGTGGAAATCTGTCTTACCCTACAGGAAAATAGGGGAGGAAGTGGACAAGAGAGTAGGGGAATGATAGAGAGGAGGGCAGATTGGGAAGCGAGTAATCAGAAGCAAATACTTCTGAGGAGGACAGGGTCAAAAGAAAAATTAGAATAAATGGGTGGGTGGGATAGGATTAAGGGAAATAGAGTTAGTTTTTCACAGCATGTCTACTATGGAAGTGTTTTGCATAACTGCACATATATAACCTATATTTAGTTGCTTGCCTTATCAATGAGGGTGGGTGGGGAGGGAGGAAGGGAGAAAATTTGGAACCCAAAGTTTTAAAAACACATGTTAAAAAAAATGTTTTCACAACTGGGAAATAAGCAATACAGGAAATGGGGCACAGAAATCCATCCTACCCTACAGGAAAATTGAAGGGGAAGGGGATAATAGAAGGGGGAGAGAGATAGAAGGGAAGGCAGATTAGGGAAAGGGGTATTTAGAATGCATGCCATCTTGGGGTGGGGGGAGGGGTGAGATGGGGTGAAAATTTGGAGCTCAAAATCTTGTGGAAGTAAATGTTGAAGACAAAAAATAAATAAATAAATAAATAAGTGAATAAAAAGCATCAAGTTTGCTTGATTAATAAATGAAGATGGCTGTATGTCTGCTCATGAATTTCATTATGTTTTCTTTTGTACCAAGGAGAACCTTCTTGGGCAGATTATTAATTATGAATTCTCATGCCTTGGTTAAATAGTAATGAGCAAAAAGATCTCATTCATACATCTCAGGGAATAACAGAATGAGGCAGTGAGAGTGGTCACATTAAGAATGTGACGATTGAAGTTGAACCATTGGAGATCTGAAGAGGATGTTGAATTAAAGCCATTTATAGGGATAAAGTATATTCTTATAAAATTAATTTTTGGGGAAAAGAACCCCAATCTATTTCCATTTGGACTAGAAGTGACAGCAAAAATGGGGAAAATGTAAGAGAATCAAGTAAGCAAAGAGTAAGAGAGTTGCCTTTGTATTTTCAATAATTTCATGTCAGCAATCAACATAAAGAGAAGAAATAGTAGAGTATCCATAAAATAGAAGGTTCTGCTCATGTCACCCTGTCCTCTGCCCTGGTTAGACCACATTTTAAGTCTTGTTTCTGGGCATCAAAATTAAGGATGTGAATTGATGACTTTTAGAACCTTCAGAGGAAGTTGGCCCAAATACTAAGAGGGCTTGAGATGATGCCACAGAAGTATTAAAGCATTCAAAGGAACTGAGGATATTTAGCCTACAGAAGAAAATACTTATGAGTGATGTTAGCTGTTTCCCAGTACTCAAAGAATTGTCAGTGGGAAGACAAATTATATTTATGTCGTTTACATTTAGGATACAAAACCAAGACCAATGGGTAGAATCAGATGTGAGATTTAGAACTGAAAGGGACTGGAGGCCATTGAGTTCAACTTCATCGTTTTAGAGATGAGGAAATTGAGAATTAGAGAGAGGTTAAGTGACTTGTTTAAGGTCATACAACTAGTAAATATCTGCAGAAGGATTTGAACCTGCATCTTCTGGATTGCAATCCCAGTGCCCCATCCACTATGTAATGCTACTTCTTCTAGAAAGTTGTTAAGAGGCAAATCTCAGCTTGTATGAGAATTTTTCTGAAGAACTAGCAAAATTATGCATGAAATAGACTGCCTTGGGAAAAAGTGGATAACCCCTCAATGAAGGTTCAAGCAAAGTCTAGACAACTACTTGTTGAATTTGTTTAATGGTCATTTCTATTTGTTCTCAAGTTGGATATTCTTTCCAACTCTAAAATTAAGTGGTTCATTTTTCTCAAATGGTCCTAACCATGATAGATATAAATTTGACCTTGAGAAAACAACAGTATTAAAGAAGCAACTTTTATTTTTTTAATTAATTTATTTATTTTTCGTTTTCAACATTCACTTCCATAAGCTCTTGAGTTTTAAATTTTCTTCCCCTCCCTCTCTGCCAGCCTCCCCAAGATGGTGTGCAATCTGATATAGTCTCTACATATATATTCCTATTCCACATATTTTCACATTAGTCATGTTGTAAAGAAGAATTAGAACTAATAGGAGGAACCACAAGATCATCTAGCACTTCTATCAATTTTATCTATATTATATTTCTATCCCTATCTTGCTATCATCTCTTTATGTCTCTGTCTCTATCTCTCTCACTCTCTCTCTCATTCTCTGTCTCTCTCACATTCTCTGTCTCTTTCATTCTATCTCTCTGACTCTCTCATTCTGTCTCGCTCTCTGTCTCTCATTCTGTCTCTGTCTGTCTCTGTCTCTCTCTCTGTCTATTTCTCTCTCTCTTTGACACATATATCACCTAACACTCTAATATGTGCAAGACATGTTATGTACATCATTTTATTGGATACTCAGTGAGATAGGTATTACAATAGTTCTATCTTCCTCTCATAGATGAAGAAACTGAGGATCATATAAGTGAGGTTACTTTCTCATGGTCACACAACTAACAAATGTCCCAAGTGAAATTGGAGCCCAGGACTTCCTGACTCTAGTCTTTCTCTCACAGAAAGAGGGACTTACGAAAAGAAATAGAGGCATAGTTCCAAATTGCTCTCCTAAATGGTTGGATCAGTTCACAACTCTACCAACAATGCATTAGTGTTCCAATTTTCCCACATCTTTTCCAACATTTATAATTTTCCTGTTTTATCATGTTAGCCGATCTGATAGGTGTGATGTGGCACCTCAAAGTTGTTTTGATTTGCATTTTTCTAATCAATAGTGATTTAGAGCATTTTTTCATATGACTATAGATAGTTTCAATTTCTTCATCAGAAAACTGCCTGTTCATATGCTTTAATTATTTATCAATTGGGGAATGACTCATATACTTATAAATTTGACTTAGTTCTCTATATATTTTAGAGATGAGGCGGTTATCAGAGACACTTGTAAAAATCTTTCCTACTTTTCTGTTTCCCTCCTAATCTTAGTTGCATTGGCTTTGTTTGTGCAAAAAACTTTCAATTTAATGTAATCGATATTATCCATTTTGCATTTCATAATGTTCCCTATCTCTTGCTTGGTCATAAAATTCTTTTGTTCTCCACAAATCTGACAGGTAAACTATTCCTTACTCTTCCAGTTTACTTATAGTATCAGCCTTTATATCTAAATCAGGAACCCATTTTGACTTTATTTTAGTATAGGGTGTAAAATTTTGGTCTATACCTAGTTTTTGCCATACTCTTTTCCAATTTTCCCAGCAGTTTTTGTCAAATAGTGAGTTCTTATTCCAGAAGCTTTGGGTTTATCAAACAGTAGATTACAGTAGTCATTGAGTACTGTGTCTTGTGTACCCAACTTATTCCACTGATCTACTACTCTATTTCTTAGCCAGTACCAAGTAGTTTTGATGACTGCTGCTTTATAATACAATTTAAGATCTGTAATGGCTAGGCCACCCTCCCTAGCATTTCTTTTCATTAGTTCCCTTGATATTCTGGACCTTTTGTTCTTCCAAATGAATCTTGTTATTATTATTTCTAGTTCTTGGGAGTTTGATTGGTATGGCACTGAATAAGTAAATTAACAGGTAGAATTGTAATTTTTATTATATTACCTATGAGCTACTGATGTTTTTCCAGTTATTTAGATCTTCCTTTATTTGTGTGAAAAGTGTTTTGCAATTGTGTTCAGATAGTTCCTGGGTTTATTTTGGCAGGTTGACTCCTAAATCCTTTATAATGTCTATAGTAACTTTAAATGGAATTTCTCTTTCTATCTCTTGCTATTGGGCTTTGTTGTTAATATATGGAAATGCTAATGATTTATGTGGGTTTATTTTATAGCTTGCAATTTTGCTAAATTTGTTTATTATTTCAAGTAGTTTTTCACTTGATTCTCTAGGATTCCCTAAGTATATCATCATATCATCTGCAAAGAGTGATAGCTTTGTTTCTTCTTTGACTATTCTAATACCTTCAATTTCTTTTTCTTCTCTTATTGCCAAAGCTAACATTTCCAGTGCAATATTGAACAATAGTGGTGGTAATGAACATCTTTGTTTCACCCCCGATCTTACTGGAAATATGAAGCATAATATGTTCTACTCCAGCCTTTTATCTTTATTCCCTGTGTATCCCTTTGTTTCATATGTGTTTCTTGTAAATAACATATTGTTAGATTATGGTTTTTAACCCATTCTGCTATCCATTTCTGTTTTATGGGAGAGTTCATCCCATTCACATTCACAGTTATGATTACTATCTGTGTCTTTCTCTCTATCCTATTTCCCCCACCTTGTTTATATTTTTTTCTTTCTCCTTTCCCCCTTTCCCTTCTCACTAGAATTTTGATTTTGACCACTTTTTCCCTCAATCTGCCCTCCCTTCTATCAGCCCCATCACTTTTCTTTCCCTTTTCCCTTACTATTTCTTCCCTTCCTTCTATCCCCCCTTCCCTTTTCTTTTTCATTTACTCTCCTACTGCCTATGTGGTAAGTTAAAGTTCTATACATAACTGAGTATGTTATTCCCTCCTTGAGCCAGATACAATGAGAGTAAAGTTAAAATAATGTTAATCTACCTCCTTTCTTTCCCTCTACTGTAATATGTCTTTGTACCTCTTCACATGATGAAATTTAGTCTTTTCTGCTTGCTCCTTTCCTCTTCTCCCATTATAGTTTAGGTTTTTTATCATCACATCAAAGGCAACTTAAACCTACCCCCTCTGTCTATGTATATCCCTTCTAAATGTCATAATAAAGATACAGTTCTCAAGAGTTATAAGTATCATCTTATGTAGAGATGTAAATAGTTTACCCTTGCTGAATATCATGTTTTTTTCCCTTTTCCTATTTACCTTTTTATGCCTCTCTTGAGTCTTGTACTTGAAGAGCAAATTTTCCATTGAGCTCCTGTCTTTTCATCAGGAAAGTCCGTAAGTCCCCTATTTCATTGAATGTCCATCTCTTTCTCTGAAAGGATTCTCTGAATCTGAAAGATTATGCTCAATTTTGCTGGGTAGTTGACCCTTGGTTGTAATCCAAGCTCTTTGCCTTATGGAATATCATATTTTAAGCTCTCTGATCTTTTAATGTAGAAGCTGCAAGGTCCTGTGTAATCCTGACTGTGGTTCCATGATATTTAAATTGTTTCTTTCTGGATGCTTGCAGGATTTTCTCCTTGACCTGATAATTCTGGAATTTACCTACAATATTCCTTGGTGTTTTCAATTTGGGATCTATTTCAGGAGGTGATCAGTGAATTCTTTTGATAACTATTTTACCCTCTGGTTCTAGGGCCTCAGGGCAGTTTTCCTTCATGATCTCCTAAAAAAATCTGTCTAGGCCCCCTTTTTTTCATCATGACTGTCAGATAGACCAATAATTTTTTAAGTTATCTTTCCTTGATCGATTTAGTAATGAGGTATTTTACATTCTCTTCTATTTTTTCATTCTTTTTATTTTGACAGATTCTTGATGTCTCATGGAGTCATTAGCTTCCAATTGCCCAATTCTACTTTTTAATGAATTGTTTTCTTCAGTTAGCTTTTGTACCTCCTTTTCCTAGGCCTATTTTACTTTTTAGGAAGTTGTTTTCTTCTGTGTACTTTTTTCCATTTTTTTAAAAAATGAATTGTTCAATTTTTCTTCCAACTCCCTTATTTGACTTTTAAAATCCATCTTCAGCTCTTCCAAAAAGGCTTTTTGGTCTTGAGACCAATTCATATCCCCATCTGGGGTTTCAGATGTGGGTATATTGACAACGTTACCCTCTGCTGAATTTGTGTTTTGATTTTCCCTTTCACCAAGGTACTTTTCTGTGGTCATAGTTTTTCTATGTTGCTTCCTGCTCATGTTGTTTGTATTTTTTTCTGGTTTTTAACGTTGATCTCTGCTTCTGGGAGACAGGTGACACTGTCCCAGGCTTCTTGTCCTGAGGGCTAGGAGTCTGGTTACTGGTTTGCTGAGGTGGGGCTTGCCACTGGTTTATTGGGATGCCTCCCTTCCTGTACTGGTCCTCTTCAGCCACAGCCAGAGAGACCTTTCCCATTAATTTCCTTAGCCTCATGAGCTAAAAGACTACCATATCTAACCTTTCTGCTGGCTCTACTATTTCAGGATTTTTCCTGGGACAATATTCTCTGGGTTTTTCAAAGTCAATAAGAAAGGGTGAGAGTGACTTAATGCTTACTCCACCATCTTGGCTCATGGCTAAATAGGTGACATTCAAACTTTAAGTCTGTGGGCTAATAGTTCCAGGAGCAGCTGTTACTGGTGCTGATCCAGTCATTCCAAATGCCTGTTCCAGATTTGCTGGTGCAGGGGCTATATTGGCACTCCCTGCAACCCTATGCTGGACTGCAGTCCTCTCTCACCCAGTTCTTATAGACCCCCTCCCACTGACCTTCTAAGTTATTTCTGGCATCTGTGGACTGAGAAGACTGGAACCCTTCCACTGCTGCTGGTGATTCAGTCCCCCAAAGCTGCTGTAGCTTTTCTCAGGCTAGGTCTGGGTCTGTGCAGTGCCCTGTATGATGGATGTTCCTTTCTCAGGCTGGTGCTGCAGACCTTTCCTATCAACCTTCTAGCTTGTCTTGGGCTGGAAATCTGCCTCACTCTGTCTCTTTTTGGGTGCTGCCACTCTAGAATTTGTTCAGTCACCTTTTTAGAAATATTTGAAGAGATTTGGGGGAGAGCTCAGGTGAGTCCCTGCTTGCACTTTGCCTCCCCAGAGTCCAAAAAGAACTAATTTCTAGATACAACTGTTTAGCACTTGTTTTACTCAATAGTGATTCCACTCCTCTCCTAACTTTGGTGATGAAGTAGTCTGAGATACCTGCAAGTGAAGTCATGCAAAAGGGCCTTAGATTAGGAATTAAAAGACCTGAATTGAGAATCCCAGCTCTCACTAACTATCTCTATGGCAGGTAGCAAGTCACTTTGCATTTCTTTGCTTCAAATCATTTTCATAATATGTAAAATGACAATGTGAACTAGATGACCTTTAAACTCTTTTGCATCTCTAAACCTACTGACTTATTGACTGAATTTAAATTACTTCAGGAGGAGAGGATTTATAAGACACAAATGCTGATTGTTTTAATAATAAAGTTCTCTGAGAAACCTGGCTTTTCTGGTCATGTGGTGGGTGCTGTCATTTGATGGAAGTATGGCATTTTCATCAGCTCATTTGCTTTGTACTATAATCAATCACAAATTGAGGATGAGTATAGGTGCCAAATAATAGGACCTTTATTGAGAACCCCCTCCATCTACCCAGAAAGCAACCAATCTGTGATTTATAGGCTTAGACAATTCCTTGAGACTGAAAAATGTTAAATGAGTTGCCCATGATCTTTTTTGGATCAAAGAGGAAGGGATTGTGAGAATAATTTTGATACTTACATTCATTTTAAGGGGGAGCTAGGTGGTAATGTAGATAGAACACTGGGGTTGGAATCAGGAAGATTTGCTTTATGAATTCAAATCTGGTGTCAGACATTTACTAGCTGTGTGACTCTGGACAAGTCACTTAATCCTATTTGCCTCATCTGTAAAATGAACTGAAGAAGAAAAGAGCAAACTACTCCAATATCTTTGCCAAGAAAACCCCAGAATGGGGTAACAGAGAGTCAGACAAAACTGAAAATGACTTAACAACCATGGTCATAGAACTCAGAAACCTCTATGATCAGATTTGACACTTAATTTCAGAATGGTTTTCAATATCAGCTACTACCAAAGAAGATGGTGGTGACAGATGCCATTTATATATAGTTCTTTAAAGGTTTATAAAGTGATTTACATGCATTTTCTCATTCACAGAAAGTAATATGTTCTAGGTACAATAGGAACTGTGGAGAAGAATAAGATTCATTGCCTGCCTTCAAGTAGCTTACTGTCTAATTGAGGAAAATTCAATTTGATTTAATAAACATTTATTAAGCATTGACTATGTAGAATTTTTCTAGGGATACATTCAAACAAAGAGTGCAAGAGTTCTTACCTTAAAGGAGTCAACATTCTATTGGTAATAATATGAAATTTAATAGCAACAACTAACATTTCTATAGATCCTTCTATGTGCCACGCATTGTGTTAATACTATGTGGCAGCACTATACTCTACAAATATTATCTCATATGATCTTTATAACAATCCTGTGAAAATAAGTGCTATTATCATCATGCCCTAGTATACTATAAACTGTGCTACCTAACAGCCCATACAAAATAAATAGGATTTTTTTTGTTTGTTTGCAAGGGAGGTACTAACAACTGAGGACATCATGAAAGGCTTCCTGTTTATGGAGCATCTGACTTAAGCCTTTAAAGGAAATTGGTATCCCAAGAATTACAGGCAAGAGGCAAGAGCATTCAGGCATGGGGGAGTTTGTTCAAAGATGGGAGGTATAATATCTTGTATAGAGTATACAAGTAGACAAAACTGGAACATAAAATACTTGAGGGGGAGTAATGTGAAATCAATCTAGGAAATAGATTGTAGACATGTTGTGAAGGGCTTTAAAAGGCAAAGAGAGGAGATCATATTTAACCTACAGATAGCGGAGAATCCCTGAAGTTTTTGTTTGTTTGTACTTTGTTTTTTTTTGGGGGGGGGTGTTTTTGTTTTTATTTTGTTTTTGTTTTTATTGAGCAGGAGAATGACATAGTCAGATTGTGTTTTAGGTATATCAGTTTGGAAGCTCTATAGATGACGGATTAAAATGGCTTAAGTCTTTGGACAGGAAGTCAGTGGGAATCTACTGTAAAAGTCCAGGTAAGAGGTAGTAAAAGCTTAAAGTAGGCTAGTGGTCTTGTGCATGAAGAGAAGGAGATAGATGTGTGAGTTACTGTGGATATATCAACAAGACTGGACAACTGATTGATCATTTGGAGTGGAAGATAAATAACAGTGGAGGAATAGAGAATCTAAGATGACTCCAAGGTTGCAAACAAGTAAATGGAAGGAAGCTAGTGTCCTAACAGAAATGGAAATGTTTGGAAGAGGGATACATTTTAAGAAGGGTTCTCTTTTAACCATGCTGAATTTGAGATGTCTAAAAGACATAAAAGTAGAGTTGTCTGTTAGGTAGCGGGTGAAAGATGACTAGAACTTTAGAGAAAAATGAAGTCTTGATATGTAGCTTTGCATTTTGTGTTGTAATATACCCAGGTTAAGGTAAATTGATATCACTTGTAGGTCACCTTTCATCCTGTCATCCAAACTCATTGCTCTCTTTAGTTATATCTAAAGTAATCCAATGCTACATGGATAGTTTCTAAGTAATAAAACTATAAATGTTTTCCTCATTAATTAATTAGTTTGAGTTTTTAATTAATTAGTTAATTAGTTTTGAGTCTTTGTCTCAGTTCATTAAAATGTTGTTGTTCATTTGTTTCAGTCATGTCTGACACTTTATAACCTCATTTGGGATTTTTTGGCAAAGATACTGGAGTGGTTTGCCATTTCTTTCAACAGCTAATTTTACAGAGGAGGAAACTGAGGCAAATAGGGTTAAATAATTTGCCCAGGATCACACATATAGAAACTTTCTTTCATAAGGGTAGTTACACATATGCAATTTATTAATAAAGTAAATCAATTATAAAGTAATTGCGTAGGTTCACTTAATTCTTCTTTGAACTCCAACTCTAATGTTCTGGACTTTTTTTTTCCACTATGCTCCTATTCAGTAGCAAAGACCTGGAGAATAAAGAAGTGTTCACTGACTGGGGAACAGTTGAACAAAGTATGGAATATGAATGTAATAGTATTAGATGTAATGGTATTAAAGGTAATAGAACGTATTACGGTGCTGGTTGGTTGGTTGGTTGGTTATTGTCCTTCATTCTTGAAGAGGACCAAAATGACATCACTATGTTAGAGTCAAGTCACCAGCAGTAATTGACCTTGATGCAGTACTCATCCTTACTGAAGGCATTTGAGAACGTGGCTGAAAACATCATGCTAAAAAGCATGGGAGCAAGCACACAGCCTTTTTTCACTCCATGGGTGACTGGAAAAGCGTGAGAGCATTGTCCATTGTCCAGAATTCAGACAAGCCTGCTGTCATGAAATTGACACACAATATGATGAATATCTCCAGGCAACCAAGTTTTGACATAATTTTCCATAAACTCTCACAACTGACAATATCAGAGGCCTTGGCCAGATCTACAAATGTTATCTACAGAACTCTGTTTGCTCCTGGCATTTCTCCTGGAGTTGTTGGGCAACAAACATCATATAGACCATTCTATGGCCCTTTCTAAAGCCACATTGGCTTTCAGGTAGATGATTATCTTCTAGGTGAAGGATCAGCCTATTAAGGAGGATCCTGGCAAGAATCTTGTAAGCAGTGACTAAGAGATACAGACCTCCCCACCACCAGCACCATGATTGTCAAAGGACCATCTATTTCCTTTACCTTCATAGAGATGGACAATGGAGGCGTCCTTTAACTTCTGAGGGATAACCTCCTCTTCCCATATAACTGGGAAAATTTCAGTCAGTTTTTGTCTGAGCAATGGACCTCCTACATTGTAAATCTCAGCTGGGATAGAATCCGCACCAGGTGCTTTGCCACATGACAGGAGCCTAATGGCATTCAAAATCTCTTCTTCAGTTGGAACTTCAGCTAGGAAGGGATTGACTTCAACCTGAGGTAAACAGGCAATGGCTTTAGCATTGATTGTTGACAATCTGTTGAGAACACTATGGAAGCATTCAGCTCATTTCTCTAAGATCATGTCTTTATCACTAATCAATGTGCCTCCATAAGCACTGAGTAGTTGAGATGCACCATAGGTCTTTGGCCCATAAATAACCTTCAGGGCATCACAAAAGCACTTTGGATTGTTACTATCAGGATAAAAGTGAATTTCATTTGCCTTCTTACTGAATCAAGAATCCTGCATCTCTCTAAGCTTCACTTGTACTTTATTTTTGATAGAATTAAATGCCACCTTCTTAGAGATGGATGAACTATACTACTGGTAAACCATGTGGAGTTCTCAGTTTTCATTCAGCAGCTTCTGAATTTCTCCATCATTTTTGTGAAACCAGTCTTGATGTTTGTAAATGTTCTGACCCAGATGAGCAAGTGCTGTGCTATATACCAAATCTCTGAAAGCTTCACACTCCTTTTCTGCTCCACTGTTGTTCACTGTGTATTGGCTCAACTTTCCCTCCAAGTTAGCAACTAACTGTTCTCTCTCAGAGAAGTGCTCTATCTGTTGACATTAATTCTTCAGGTAATCATTTTGCTTTGGGGCCCCTGCTTTTGTTGAATGCAAATATTTAGCTTAGAGAGGATAAGTCTCTGATCAGTACGCACTCTGTACCACATATTGCCTTCATCACTCTCGCATCCAGTCTGTTTCTTTTCCTTATAATCACATAGTTTATTAAATGCCAGTGTTTGCTCTGACAGTGCATCCACAAAGTTCTATTGCATTTAGGTACATAGAAAACAGTGTTGGTGATGAGAAGGTCATGAGATGCACAAGTCTTCAATAATAAGACCTTTGCTGTTTCTGTTTCCAACTCCATTCCTCCCAAGGACTCCCTGCCATGTCTGGCAGTCTGAGCCTACTCTAACATTAAAGTCACCCGGAATTCCAGAATTATAAACTTGTCCTTTTTTGGCACATTGATGGTAAGGGTCTCCAGGTCTTCATAAAATTTTTCTTTGACCTCATCAGGTTTCATCATGGTGGGAGCATAGGCACTGATAATGGTGGTGTTGAATTTTCCTGCAAGTGGCAATCACATTGTCATGAGCCTGTCATTCACTCCTTTTTGGTAGGCATACAAGCTTGTTGATCACAAAACTTGTATCAGCTTCACAGTGTTCCCCTTCACTGTGGTCACTCCAGAAGAATGTGTGTCTAGCATCAACTTTGGAAAGCTAGCCTTCAATTGTCAGCCTTGTTTCACTAAGAGCTGCTATTTGAACGTGATACTTGCTGAGTTCTCTCACAACAAATACTATTCATCTTTCAGGTCTGCTGGATTTTGTGTTGTTTATAAGTGTGCACATGTCCCATGTACCAATGATGAATCATCTTTGCAGAAGTTTTTGTATATTTGTGTGTGTGTGTTTTGACTGCAAGATGGGATCCCCGCCTGCCTCAGTAATCAGGCCAGGGTTGGGTAGGCAGACAATTTTTAGGACACCTTTTCTTGCCCCATCTTCACACCAGAAGGTGAGTAGTGTGATCCTTAAAAGTCTGCGCAGACCCCCAATGGGCTGCTGAATTCCACTGATGATCACTGATGTGATCCTCACATCTCCAGTGAGAAGATGACCTTATGACCTGGGCCACCTCCATGCAGGGTAGTGACTATAGCTCTGAGTGTTTCTGTACCTGCTGCTTCATCACTTGCCTGTCACCACAAGACGTTGAGATAGGTAAAAATGGTAAAATGGTATAGGTTATATCTTTTGATTCACACATAAATTCGATTTAAGTGAGGCAGAGTTGCATGAAATTGTTGGCCTCACTCTCTCTTCCAGTCATCATAGTCCAGTGGCAGGACAGAGTCAAGACAACTGATGGTGGTTTGAGATGCAGTGGATAACTTTGGTGTCTGATGTCTAACCAAGCTCTGAGTGCTCCACAGTGTTTTCTTCAGCTGCTTTCAGAGCTATTGCTGTAAATTGTTCTCATCCGCCCATTCCACCAGGGAAAATCTTCATATGCTTGGGATAGACACCCCTTTAACTCACCAATGGGTTTGAGACCTGTCAATTACCCTCCACCTGGTTTAGCCCATCTCCGAAAGAATTTAACAGGGTGTGACCATTGTGCATGATACAGCTTTTTGGAGCCACATATGAGAGTTACGTAGATCAGATGGAAACAAAAGGTAGAAAGCAATCCTGAAAAGGGCTTAGCAGCCCTCCCACTAGAGGTACTAGTCTTCCCTGAACATACCCACACCCTATCTATCTATCTATCTATCTATCTATCTATCTATCTATCTATCTATCTATCTCTAAGTCCACACATCTACATTTATCTATATATGAGTATTTCATTGTAATTGGTTTGCTTTTTAATCCCAAGTATTTCATTTTAAGCATGCTGCATATTTGGGTGTAGTCCTTTAGTAGCAAATATTCTAGAGAAGCTCAAAAAAAGGAAGAGAGGACTCTCAGTTGAAATTCCAAAATGGGGTATTGCTGAATTTTTGCTTTGGATTTCAAACTCCTTTCTACCAAAATGGGGGCTTTGAATACCCTTTCAGACCAATGGCACTTTAGAAAATTCTAAGATAAGATTCACTGCTTATGGGAAGGATACCATGGTGTTAGTACATGCAATGCTAGCCTTGTGATCAAAAAGATCTATATTTAAACCATATCTCTTACATTCATTAGCTATAAGACCGTAGGCAAATCACAATCTGTCAGTGCCTCAGTTTCTTCGTCTATAAAATCAAGCTAATTATAACTTTAGTGCCTACTTTGCGTGATTGTTCTGCAATGAGACAATAAATATGAACCACTCTTTTAATTTTAAAGCCATATATATGTATATATGTATATATACATATAAACTAACATTATTGTTTTTGTTGTTGCTGCTATTGTTAGTTAATAATTCATCCTGCTGTAGCAAAAGAACACTTACTTAAGAGTCAGAAGTCTTGGGTTCCAATTTTGGCTATGCTGCTTACATCCTGTATGGCATCATGAGAGACAACAAACCTGTCTTGGCCTCAATTTTCTCATCTGTAAAATGGGGAAACCTTGAGCTAGGTTCTTTTCTAGCTCTTTTTTCTATACCTTTAAATGGATTGTTTTCCCCACCTCCTAAATTATCAGACACATGTAAAAAGAGGTCCTCTTCTTAAGAATTATACAATTCTTCCATGTTCTATGTTAAACCTTTCCATATCCCTATGGATACTTAACTGTGTGTGCAGGTACAGTTTCTAATATATCAAAAGACTTACTTGCTGACAATAAATTTGCCTCCAGCATTGTGAGGTTGGGGAATGTGGGGCAGGGGATACCCTTTTGATATTGTCAAATCAAATTTTGTAAAGTTCCCTGCTGTTACAAGTTTTCGAATGAGATGGATGAGATATAGGCATCAAAAGGCAATATATGAAATCGGTGTGTAGTGAAGGTGCTGACATATTCTTGCAGAACTTCTGACAAGGTTTAAATCTTTCCTCTTTCAAATTCATGGTTCTTAGCAATTGAAAGCCACCATCAGTGATGGGGACAATATTAGCTCAGATAAGTGTACTACACAACACTTAGAAAGCACTTTCAATAAATGTGCTCAAGTATACTTACCCTTTTAAAGGTTAGAGTTGGAGAGGAATTGGATTGGTGCTGCTTTGCACCCAGCCCTCAAAGAAAATAAATGAGACCATTCACTGTAAGATGCTATCTGCCAATTGCAACTACTGCTGGAAACATGAGCCTAAAGGCAGCATCCACTCCCTGTATACTAAGGGGCCATCTGTTCTGTACCCACACATGGAGTGACTGAATTTAGGTATAGGGAAGACTCTCTTCTAAGAAGTGCTAGGCTGTCCTCAATTGATAAATGGTCAAAGGATATGAACAGGTAGTGTTCAAATGAAGAAATTAAAGCTATCTATAGTCATATGGAAAATGCTCTAAATCACTGTTGATTACAGAAATGCAAATCAAAACAACTCTGAGGTACCACATCACACCTATCAAATTGGCTAACATGGCAAAACAGGAAAATGATAAATGTTGGAGAAGATGTGGGAAAATTGGAATATTAATGCATTGTTGGTGGAGTTTGAAATGATCCAACCATCTTGGAGAGCAATTTGTAACTGTGCCCAAAGGGCTATTAAAAATGTTCATACTAAAGTGGTGCAGTGGATAGAGCACTGGCCCTGAAGTCAGGAGGACCTGAGTTCAAATCAGGCCTCAGACCAAACACTTGACACTTACTAGCTGTGTGACTCAGGGCAAGTCACTTAACCCCAACTGCCTAAAAAAAAAAAAAGAAGTGTCACTCACAACTAACTTAAATATTAGAACTGTGGTCCGACAAGAGCAGGATAGAGCAGCTATCACCTCCCTAGTCATAAGGACTCTACCTCGGGGGCAGCTAAGTGGCACAGTGGATAGAGCACAGGCCCTAAAGTCAGGAGGACCTAAGTTCAAATCCGGCCTCAGACCAAACACTTGACACGTACTAGCTGTGTGACCTTGGGCAAGTCACTTAACCCCGATTGCCTCACTAAAAAAAACAAAAAAACAAAAAACAAAACAAAAAAAATTGTGCATACTGGGGCAGCTAGGTAGCGCAGTGGATAGAGCACTGGCCCTGAAGTCAGGAGGACCTGAGTTCAAATCGGGCCTCAGACCAAACACTTGACACTTACTAGCTGTGTGACTCAGGGCAAGTCACTTAACCCCAACTGCCTTAAAAAAAAAAAAAGCGCGTACCCTTTGACCCAGCAATAGCACTTCTAGGGCTATATCCCAAAGAGATCATACAAATGGAAAAAAGACCCACATGTACAAAAATATTTATAGCAGCTCTTTCTGTGGTAACAAAGAATTGGAAATTGAGGGGATGCTCATCGATTGGGGAATGGCTGAACAAGTTGTGGTATATGAATGTGGTGGAATATTATTGTACTATAAGAAATGATGAATAGGCAGACTTCAGAAAAACCTGGAAAGACTTGTATGGACTAATGTTGAGTGAAGTGAACAGAACCAGGAGAGCATTGTACACAGTAATAGCCATGTTGTGCAATAAATAACGTTGATAGACTTAGCTCTTCTCAGCAATGCAAGGATCTAAGACACCTCCAAAAGTCTCATGATGGAAAATGCTGTCCACACCCAGAGAAAGAGCTATGGAGTTTGAATGCAGATTGAAGCATACTATTCGCTCTTTTCTTTCTTCTGCTTTTTAATTTTTTTTTTATTTTTAACATGTGTTTTTAAAACTTTGGGTTACAAATTTTCTCCCTTCCTCCCTCCCCCACCACCCTCATTGAAAAAGCAAGCATCTTGATCTAGAATATAGATGTGTCATCATGCAAAACACTTCCATAGTAGCCATGTTGTGAAAAACTAAGTATATTTCCCTTTATCCTATCCTACCCCCCATTTATTCTCTTCTCTCTTTTGACCCTGTCCTTCCTCAGAAGTGTTTGTTTCTGATTATCCCCTCCCCCAATCTGCTCTCCCCTCTTTCAACCTCCTGCTTTCTTGTCTCCTTCCCCCCTTATTTTCCTGTAGGGTAAGATAGATTTCCATACCCCATTGTGTATGTTATTCCCTCCTTAAGCCAAATCCTATGAGAATAAGATTCACTCATTCCCTCTCACCTTCCCCCATATCCCCTCCACTTTAAAGCCTTTTCTTGTCTGTTTCACATGAGATAATTTACCCCATTCTACTTCTCCCTTTCTCCTTCTCCCAGTATAATCCTCTCTCACCGCTTAATTTTATTTTCCAGATATTACCCCTTCATCTTCAGATCTCCCTGTGTCCTATATCTATCTGTCTGTCTGTCTGTCTGTCTGTCTGTCTATCTTTCTATCTATCTATCTATCTATCTATCTATCTATCTATCTATCCATAGATATAATTTTTCCCCTCCCACTACCCTAAAACTGATAAAGGACTCATGAGTTACAAATATCATATTTCCATGTTGTAGTGGCTGTTGAGAGGAAATTCTCACAGTTCCAAGACAGAAAAGAATGCATGTAGTCATTCATAGAGCAGAGCATAGGCCAGGAAAGGAGTACACACCTCTCCCTTGATCATAGCACCTTGGAAGAACAGAAAATTTACAGGTCCCTAGAAGTATCTCTGAAAACAGCTGCACAAAACTCCCGAAGCTTGGGACAGTATATTCTCCACACTGGAAACAGAGTTCTACCTTAACAAAGAGTTTATAACTTAAGTAACACTACATGTTACCAAGTTCAACCTTAATAAATCTCTTAGGATTTCTCTTTCCTGTTTACCTCTTCCATGTTTTACTTGAGTCATGTATTTGAAAGTCAGATTTTATATTCAGCTCTGGTCTTTTCCTCAGAAATGCTTGAAATTCTCCTATTTTATTGAATGACCATTTTTTACCCTGAAGGATTATACTCAGTTTTGCTGGGTAGATGATTCTTGGTTGTAATCCTATCTCCTTTGCCTTTCAGAATATCATACTCCATGCCCTCTGGTCCCTTAATGTAGAAACTGCTAAATCTTGTGTTATCCTGATTGTGTTTCCACAATACTTGAATTGTTTCTTTCTGGCTGCCTGCAATATTTTCTCCTTGACCTGGGAATTCTGGAATTTGGCTACAATATTCCTAGGAGTTTTCCTTTGAGGATCTCTTTCAGGAGGTGATCGGTGGATTCTTTCAATTTCTATCTTGCCCTCTGTTTCTAAAATATCAGGGTAGTTTCCCTTGATAATTTCTTGAAAGATGATGTCTAGGCTCTTTTTTTTTTTTATCATGACTTTCAGATAGTCCAATAATGTTTAAGTTCTCTCTCCTGGATCTGTTTTCCAGGTCAGTTGATTTTCCAATGAGATATTCCACATTCTCTTCTATTTTTTCATTCTTTTGGATTCGTTTTACAATGCCTTGATTTCTCATAAAGTCACTAGCTTCCGATTGCTCCATTTTAATTTTTAAGGAAGTATTTTCTTCAGTAAGCTTTTGGACTTCCTTTTCCATTTGGCCAATTTTGCTTTTTAGGCATTTTTCTCCTCATTGGTTCTTTGGGCCTCTTTTGCCATTTGAGTTAGGCTATTTTTTAAGGTGTTATTTTTTTTAGTATTTTTTTGGGTCTCCTTTAGCATCACTCTCAGTTTTTCCTCTACTTCTCTTACTTGTTTCTCAAAATCCTTTTTGAGCTCTTCCATAGCCTGGAACCAATTCATATTTTTCTTGGAGGCTTTGGATGTAGGAGCTTTGGCTTCATTGTCTTCTTCTGGTTGTATGTTTTGATCCTCTTTGTCACCAAAGTAAGATAATATAATCTGACTCTTTTTGAGCTGCTTGCTCATGATCCTGGCCAATTACTTAAGTTATAAACTCTTTGTTAAAGTAGGAATCTGTTTCCAGTGTGGAGAATGTACTGTCCCAAGCTTCGGGGGTTTTGTGCAGCTGTTTTCAGAGATACTTCTAGGGACCTGTAAATTTTTTGTTTTTCCAAGGTGCTATGATCAAGGGCGAGGTGTTTACTCCTTTCCTGGCCTGTGCTCTGGTCTACAGCACTCTTTTCTGTCTTGGAACTGTGAGCAGGGTTTCCTCTTCCTGACACTACAAGCTCCACCACGCCAGCACTCCTCCTCACCCCAAGACTGCCCCTCAGAACTGTGACCCAGATCCAAGCACCGGCAAAGCAAGAGAGTCCTGCACCAGCAGAGAGATCCCTGCAATCCCCCTCTGATCAGCCACTTGATTCCCCCTCAGTCTGTGGGCCGAAGCTCAGGAAGCAGCCGCTGCCCCAGGGAATGGGGCTAGGACCCCCCTGCTTCTCTCTCACTGCCATAGAAACAGATTTTTCCCACTGACCTTCTAAGTTGACTTTGGCATTCAGGGGTTGAGAAGTCTGGAAACCGCCACAGCTGCCCATGATTCAGTCCTCCGAGCCCTGCTCCAGGGTCGCTGCAGCCTGCGCGCCCACGCCGCACTGCACTCCTCTCCCCACCCGGCGTGATATACCTTTACGATCAGCCATCCAGGCTGTCTTAGGCTGGAAATTTGTTTCACTCTGTCTTTTTGTGGGTTCTGCTGCTTTAGAATTTGTTTAGAGCTATTTTTTATAGGTATTTGGAGGGCTTTGGTCGAGAGCTCAAGACAGTCACTGCTTTCTGTCCACCATCTTGGCTCCGCCCCTTTTCTTCCGTTTTGTTTCTTCTTTTCTTGTGGTTCCCCCTATTGGTTCTAATTCTTCTTTACAACATTACTAATGTGAAAATATGTTTAATAGGAATATATATGTATAACTTATATCAGATTGTGCACCATCTTGAGGAGAGAGGTGGGGAGGGAGGGGGAGAAAATTTAAAACTCAAAAGCTTATGGAAGTGCATGTTGAAAACAAAATAATTGTTTCTCAAAAAATCAGGAAAAAAAAGAAGTGCTAGGATGCTTTTCTCACACTCTGGCTCTTTGCACCCCTACTTTGCAGGAAAATTTCTTAAAGCTTTAGTTTGCCTATTTTTTAGGGTTCTCCTAAAAGGGGAGATGGTTAAAAAAAAGGTTCTGTGTTGCACTTTGCAATATCTATACTTCATTGTGCTTTCTGAAGTCTGCAAAGAGAAATAATGTTCTAGGGGAGGAGGAGCCCAGATCTATCAGATTTAGAAAGTGGAGTTTGTAGACAGCAAGCGCTGTTTTTGCTTTGTTTTTGTATCCCCAGCACATAGAAAGAGTTTTGTTTTGATTATACTAGGCACTTAAAGAATGCTTGTTACATTGAATTAGATTTCCTGTATCTTAGCTTCCTTTGTAACAAATTTATATGTTTTATATATATATATATATACATACACATATATATATATATATATATATATATATGTATGTATGTAATGGAGGGAAGAGAAAAATTCATCAAAGCCAATTAGTACATCAACGAAGAATATGGTATTACATTCAATATTACACAGTTGTTGAATTATGCCTCCCACCTCTGGAAAGGAGCAGAGGGAGGTGACTCCTCATATCTCTACCATGTGGCCAAGGTTGTTGTTTTGTAAAAATGAGATAATATTTACAAAGTGCTTTACAAAATTTAAAGCTAGTGATATGTTAGTAAATGGTTACCAATTAATTTTCCAGAAAATGAAATTTATGTAGACACAAAACATTTTTAATTTTAATCTATTATAATAATTTAATTATTAAAACTTTCTCCATCATCTTACTAAGTTTAGGCAATCAGCGGAGAGAAAGATCAGACTCTGATCTTTGTTTAGGCAATCAGCGGAGAGCTGATTAGCAGATTAGCATCTGCCAGTTTCCAAGGTGAAATGCTCACATTGAAAATTTAACAGTTGGTTCTCTTGAGTTGCTTGGAGCTGCCTCTAGCATATGACCACTTAAAATCTATGTAAATGCTGGTAGTAGTAGTAGTAGTAGCTGCAGCAGCAGCAGCAGCAGCAGCAGTAGTAGTAGTAGCGGTGGTAATAGTAGTAGTAGTGGTAGTAAATTATAATTGCTCATTTGCATTGTTGTACTCATTGTATGTATGGTTTCCTTGGCGCTGATTATTTCATTATTTCATTTTGTATCAGTTTATATGTCTTCCTATGCTTTTCTTTGTTCATCATATTCATCATTTCATACATCTGAGTGATATTCCATTTTGATCATGGGATTTTCAAATGTACCACAACTTATTTAGGCATTATCCAGTTGATGGGCAACTCTCTCTCTCTCCCTTTTTTTTTCTCCAGTTCTCTGCTACCACAAAAAAGTATAACTGTAGATATTTCAGAATATCTTGAACTTTTCTTGTTCTCAGTTACCACTTTGGGATATAGGCCTAGCAGTGGAATTTCTGGGTCAAATGATATGGACATTTTAGACACCTAACTTGAATAATTCCAAATTGTTTTCTAGAATGGTTGTACTAATTCACATCTACACTCACAATGTATTCATACACATGTCTTTCTACAACCTCTCCAGAAGAGAGCTATGCTAATCTTTTGTCATTTGGGAGTGTGAAGGGAAACCCCATGATTGTTTTGATTTATATTTATATTATGATAACAATTTGGAGCATTTCAACATCTATTTGTTAATATTTGTTAAGATCTATTTGTTAATAGTGTACAATTTTTTTGTACTCTGTTAATGGCATTTGAAAATTTTTATATTGGAAAATTACTTTTGGTCATATATATTTGTCTTTGTTGATTATATATCAAGAAAAAAATATGAAATAGATAATGCCTCTATTGCTGTTACTGTTGTTACTGCTGCTACTACTACTACCATTTAGATAGTGTTTTAAACAAAGGTGTGCTAAAATCAGTTCCAAGTTCCTCAAAATAATCAGTTTTTAAATTTTGGACTTGGAGTTTGGACTTTGGAGCAAGAGTAGAGTTCAGATATTGTCTCAGGTACTTACTAGATGTGTGACCCTGGTTGTCACACATAAGAAAAGAAAGTTTTTCAATTTCATTTAATCAAAATTATCTATTTGATATTTTGTAGTTGCTTCTATTCTTTATTTGGTTAAGGATTCATCTTATACCGATGAGTGTATAATCTACTTTTAAAATTTTTGATGGTGTGATCTTTAATATTCAGGTTGCATATTAAATTGGAATTTACTGTGGAATATGATGCAAGGCCTAAACCTCATTTCTAAAAGACAGACTTACCAGTAATCAAATAGGGAGTTCTTTGGTGATTATTGAAAACTGCATTATTGAATTCTATTATTTGATTTCATTTGTCTAGTTCATCTTATTAATCTTTTCTATTTTTAACTAATACAAAATTTGTTTTTATGATTGCTGTTTTATGATAAAACTAGAGATCTGAAAATTTTATTTCCATTTCCTTCTTTTTTTTATTCTTTCCCTTGATATTCTAAATCTTTCATTTCTCTAAATGAATTTTATCATGATTTTTAAAACTCTGTAAAATATCTGGTAGTTTGATTATAATAGTAATAAAAGTGAAAATTTGCTTGTATTATTTACATATATATACATATATATGTATGTGTGTGTGTGTGTGTGTGTGTGTGTGTGTATATATATATATATATATATATATATATATATAAATGTATGTATAATGGCCTGGCCCAGTCATGGACATTGAATATGACTTCAGCTATCTAAATTATTTCTTTTTAAATATTTTTTAAATTAATATGAATTTATTTTCTTTATTTTCCATCTCCAACTATTTACCCATCCTCCCAGAAAAAAAAAAAAGGAAAACCTCAAAAAAGTCATCTACTATAATCAAACAAAGTCATTTCCATTTTTGGCCAAATACAAAAAAAAAAGTGACTCATTTTGAATATTTAGTCCAACTCTTCTCTACCAGTAGGTGAATAAAAGTCTTCATCTTTGGTCCTTTGGAATCATGGTTGATCATTGCATTTATTAGTATTCTTAAAAATTTCAAAATTGTTCGTTCTTACATTCTTCTTACTTTATAGATTATTTTCCTGGTTCTCTGAGTCATTCAAAAAGCATTTGTTACGTACCTACTATATGCTGAACACTGCAAATTGCTAGAGGTTTTTTTTTTTTTAAATGATAAAACAGTTCCTACCCTTAATGAGTTCACAATCTAAAGGGGAGACAAGATGCAAACAACTTCATACAAACAAGATATAGACAAAATAAATGGGAGATTATTTCAGAGGGAAGGCACTATGATTAAGGAGGACTGGGTAAGAATTCTTTTGGAAGGTGAGACTCATTTCATTTTGCATTATTTCATACTACTCTTACCAGATTTATCTGAAAGCATTGGAATTAGAGTGGGCTCACAGTTATTTTAATTTATAACTATCTCTTCATTAATGATTTAGAACATTTTTTTCCTATGTCCTTAGAAGATAGGGATATCTTCTCTTAAAATACAGCATGTTCATATACTCTGACACTTTTAACAGTTGGAAAATAACTCTTATTCTAAGAAATTTGAGTCAGTCTCTTATGTATCTTAGAAATGAGACTCTTTTTTTTTTCCCCAGAGAAACTTGTCACAAAGGTCCCCCCCAGTTACCTACTTCCCTTCTAATATCAGCTTCTTTGAATTGTTCATCATCATTTCTTTGAACACTAGAAGGAAAGCAATTTGTGAATAGCTCAAAAGACCAAGCTGCCTCATTTGATTCATCTGATCCATATAAATAGAATTATGTGTTTTATTTCTTATATTATTTGAAGTCTTGAAAATGATAAAGAACACTGATAACAAAGATATACAAAAGAAAAGATCATGAAGGATGAAGTACCTGAGTCTTTTAAAGTTGTGAGAGTCTCAAAAATGTGTCAGTTGAAATACTTTCATGGCATATTTTTATAATTGAATCTATAAAAATATTGAACATGTTTAGGTAGATTGATTACTATATATTTTATGCATTATGTTCTTATTTTGAATTAAATTTCCCTTTCTGTTATTGCCTCTGGAAGTTTTTTTATTATTTTAATATAGAACTTTTGTTGATGGGGCTTATTTTGTAACCTGGAATTTAGTTGAAGCTATTAATTGTCTCAACTAGTTTCTTTGTTGATTTCCTATTATTTTCTAAGTAAGCAAGTATGTAAACAGCAAATGAGATATTTTTACCCGTCTTCATCCTTTTAATTTCTTTCTCTCATCACTAATATTTCTAATATTTCTAGAATTTACCCCAATTAGATCAAGATCTCTCCCTTTCTTTTCATCTATTTCCAAGACTTTTTTTTCTTTTTGCTATCTCTGTCATCTTCCTGATGTTCTTCTTCTTGGTGAGAGACTACAAGATATATATGCTCCCCCTATTTTTAACCCCAGGACATAATCAGAATACATCACACATAGCTATTTATCATCCATATCATCCCTCCCCTGTTATATAAACTTTCATTATGCAATTCAGTCTTGTAAAATATATTGAATAGACTTTATGGTTGGGAGGAGTGGGAATGTTATAGCACATGGTATTTTAGGACTGCTTCTTCACTATGACTTCATTAATTTCTTCAGATTCCAATTTGGCTTCTGTCCTCATGTACTTTTAGAAAGAAATCTCTTAATGTTCCCTCCATTGTTGTTGCTGCTTTGATCCAATGTGAGGGTTTTTGGGGTTTTTTTTTTTTGCTTTCTCTTATTTCATTTCAATAGTATCTATAGATGAGTTAATCTAATTCATTATTTGTGTTTTCCACCGCAGGTGTGTTTATGTACCTTTCTTGAGTTTCTCTTGTTGAAAATGTTTGCAAAGCAAATAATTTGCTCCTATGTTTGGATTTTTTAGGAACATTTCAAAATCCTCTCTTTCTTTGAATGCCCATCATTTTCTTAAAATTGATCATTAGGCTCCTCTTTGTAGGGTATGTCATTTAGGGTTGCATCTTGAGCTCCTTTGCTTTTCAGAATATAATATTCTTTTCCCTTTTGCCATTTGTAGTGAGTGATGAGTAGTCTTGTGTTATTTGGTTTTCCTTTCCTTTATATTTAAAGAGCTTTCTCCTGGTTATTTGAAAGAATTATTCCTTGTCATTGGAAGTAATAAATATAACAACTATGTGTCTTTGAATTGGAAGCATAGAGTGCCTTGTTTTCTTAGGGGAAATCTCTGGTTTCTTTCAATTATTGGTATGTTTTCTATATGTAGAAGTTTGGGGCAGATTTTTATCATTTCTTGCATTATGGTTATTTAGATTTTTTTTATTTGGGAGGTCAATGACCCCTAAGTCGTCTTTATGCTTCTTCCTCTTAAAATCTATGTGTTTTGCTTGCATAGAAATAATCCATTGTTTTAATATTACTGTTTTTTATTCTCTTCTTCCAGATTGTACTTCATTTTAGTATAAGCTTATTCTCATCAACTATTTTCTCTTTAGGGAAACTTGCCATTAGAAGTTTTTTTCTATTTTGCTAGTTATATGTCATGTAAAGTCCTTAAATTATACCATTTGTCTCCTTTTAACTTCTCTCAAGATTCTGATTTCTTTCTTGAATCATTCTGGAATATCCTACTCTGATTCCCTGGTCACTTGGGTACTTACAAGGTTGTCTGTTTTATCAGATATTGGTTCAATTTCCTTTCTCTTGCCCTCCTTATTTCAAAAGGTTTATAAATGATATGGTTTGGTAATAATCTTTAATTATCTTCTCTGTTGAGTTATCTGCTTGGTAGGTTTTAAATTGAAGCCTCTTTCTTCTTACATCTTTAGTGCTTTTATCCTTTTCCCCTTATATTTCCTGTCACTTACTTTCTGACTTCTGTTTGGAAGGTGAATTTATCCCCAGCTCTGTACTGCATGTTTATTTCAGCCTTAACTACTGTTGACGAATTCACTTTTCACTAGGTAGCCTTATCTTGATTTTAATTCCTTTTTTTTCCCTTCTGGCCTGATACAGACATGCAGTCACCCACCTCTCTGCTCAAATTCTTTTTTTTTTCACTTTGTTTCTCTGGCTAGGATGAGTCAGTATCTGGCACTTTTTGTTAGTCCAGGGTAGGAAGGTTTGTGGGTTCTTGGAAAAAATGAGTTTCTGTTAGCTAGGGGCCACTCCCAAAAGAGCAAAAGTATGGTATTCTATTCCATTTTCCACCACCCCACTCCACTCTGAGGCTGAGTAAGTTGAAGGCTCCTGCTTATTGCCAATGGATAGTTAAGAAAAGTCAGAGGTGGCGTTCAGTGGTAGATATCCTATGGCAGCAAGGATTTCCCCAAGTACATTCCTTGTATCTGTATGAGCATGGATGCCAGTAGAAGAGGTTGCTAAATGAAAAATTTAAGGTTTGGAGTTATAAGGATGTTACTCTGTTGGATTTCTTGCTTTTTGATGCTATGAACATAGTTGTATTTTTTTTTCTACCTTTAGCATCTAATTTCTCTTTGTATTCTTTTTTGAAAGTTAGTAGGGAGAAAATGTCTAGTCTTTAGTCTTATTTGGGTCATGTGACTTGGTCTCTAATAGTCTTTCCAAATAAATAAGAGGTTTGAAAACACATACTACTATTTTCTCATTTTCCATTCTCTTCCTGTAACATTTTCTTTGAGACTCTCTTTTCTTTCCTTCACCAAGTAGTTTTTTTTTTCATTCTAAATCTTCTCCATCCCCCACAAATCTCTAAAAATGTTATCCTCTAAATTTGAAAAGGAGATAGTAGAGAAGAAAGAAAGAGATAAAGGAAAAGGAAGAGGCTTTCTCATTTTACAGTGATTCACATTGTTCCTTCTTTCATACTTTCCCCTCTAATAACAATTACATTTGAATAGTTTATTTTTTCATATATTCACTTATTCAACATGTATTTATTAAGAGATAATTATATGGCAGGAATGGCATGATGTTCAGCCCTTAGGATACAGAAGAGGCCTGTAAAATAAAATTAAACAACAATAATAGTAATAAAAATACCTTCCCTCAAGGTGTGTAAATTTTATTAGGGGAGACACAGGTAGAAGGGAAATTAAAGATAAAACACAAAATAAGTATAAGGTAATTTCTGAGGGTGGAATGCTATCCAATTAGAAAATAGGATACCTTCTTTTAGGAAGCACTACCTAAGTTAATTAGGAAGAGGTGGTAGCTTCTTCTTCAGCAGGCAACGGAGACAGTTTGTTTGAGTGCACAGAGGTGAAATAAAGGGTGCTCTGTACTGTCAATCAGACCTGAACCAGCCTCTAATCTACAGTTGGCCAGAGCCAAATGAACAGAGGAGGCTGGAAACAGGGGTGTTAGGAAATGAACAGAAGTTTAACTAATTTTAGAGCAAGGAAAATGACGTATGCATACAGAAGTCCCTCACTCCCACCCCTTTTAAAAGAGGGCTTAGCATGCTGAATTAAAGGCAGGTCTTATATACATCCTAGGCTGGACCATGGCATAATCTTTTCTTTAGGTTTTGAGTTACTGTTCCTACTGGCCCTGTGAGAACAGCATTGTTTTAAGTGTTGGGTTATACCTACCCTGTGAGGCACAGAACCATAGTTCTGTGATAGGAACAAGAGTGCAGTACCTGTCAGTGACAAGGAACAGGGATTGTGAGTATGTGATGGATGGCCCTGGGAAATAGGGGGAGCTAAATCCCTCAGCGGGCACCTGCTGCTAGTCTAAGCAATATACTTTGCCAGAGGGTGATATTATCCTGAGTGCAAATGATTATTGTTATGCCAAGCTCAGGACACAGCCTTCTTGCTGGGCTTTAGCTCTGAAGGACAGGATATCTCCAAAACATTTTGACATTTAGCCCTTTTCTCCAAAGGCGGGGAGTCTGAAAGAACCCCTACCCTTATGGCCAGTAAAGGAGAGGCAGATAGGTATATGCCACAGGATATTGCCCAGGGTTGGAGGGATAGTTCCTTGAGGGGACCTATTGGGGAATTGTGTCCCTGGTGTTATTGCTAACAGTTCTTTAAAAAAGAGGGACCAGGAATATCAGAGTGAGAAAATGCCAATACACACTTGAATCAGGGCTTTGGTGGTTGGGTATATAACAAAAGGTGAGAGATTAAAAAAAAAAACTGGGACAGTAGATTCAGCTTCTCATCGAGAATCTTGAGACACTGTTTCATCTGGATATCAGTGGGTTCTGGGTCCATCCACCCAAGAGCAAGGGCTTGCTTCAGGTGACCCAGGATTAAATAATGCAATAAAGTTTTTCTCACAATTTCCATAATTATGTAATTACATTAAATCAGGTACAAATCAAATTACTTAGAGGGTTCACAGTGGACCAGTTCTGAGAGGGGATATTTGCATGTCACCCAAGTTTCCAGGAAAACTTAAACTTTAACATCAGGTCCCATCTAACAGTCATGAACTAACTGAACACTCTGTTAGCCTGCAGGAGGCCAACATTTGCTGTCTTTACACTTACCTAAATCATGCACTTGATATAGAATTCACTTGTAAATCTCTCTGGTTCTAGTGTTTTTTCTTAGGAAGATCATTTATGGCCTGCTCTGCCTTTTAAAATTATCAGACAGATACTTTAAAAATGAAAAAAGATTGTCACTTTCTGTACCATTATCAATGTAATTTATATGTAAAATTCAATTAATCCTTAATTCATGAAACCTTAGAACTTATTACCAAAACAGACTTAAAGCCTGCATTTCCATGATTGATAAATATTGGAAGCCAATCATATATGTATGTATATAGTTCTTAGAGAAAACAGCCTAATCCTATTACTTTTCCCAAAATTTGCTGTTTGATTTAATTATTACCTTGTCTAATCATTTCCCCCTCAGGAGGCTATCATCCATATTTTATAATTTGACATAAATATAGGTTAAAATTGTAATATGTTCATACTTGGATACTACTATGATAACTTAGAGATGTTCCAGTATCAATTTATTACTTAATGGATTTATTGTTATATTTACAAAACTTCTTGATTATAGAAATTTGCTATAAAAGGAAAAAGAGGAATATAATTATTTCATAATAGAGGGGAAAAACTCCCTTAGCTTTATTTGAAAACATTTACTTAGCTCTGTTTGATTTCAGGCATGAGTCACATCTGACAGCTAATCATGTAGTCACAGTGTTAAAGGCAAGACTCAGGATTAACCAGGTGGGGAATTTTCCTTTTCCAGAAAGGAAATAGCAAAATGAGGAAATAGAGTCAGGAGGATCCTACTTTGTCATAGGTCATCCCCAAAACCTTTTCCAGGCACAAATATCCACTTTAGCAGTCTTCAGATTGCCACACTTCCATTTTCTACTATTGATTTTTATGACAATTCATATAACAATCTTGATAATCAAAGCTCAAAACAAATTACAGTAAATTTACAGGAATTTTTACTTTAAGTAGCACAATTTCACTAACCACAACTTAGAATATATTTCCTGATGTTTCCCTAACAGTTAACATATTATTTTTAAACCATGATATATACTTTTATAATAGCCAAGATTTTCAAATGAAAATCTGTTATTATTATAAATATTATTATTATCATTAGTAGCAGTACTATTACCTTTTTATAATTAAATACACTTCACTAAATATTTAACAGTTTTCAAATATCCAATTTTATCACATCCTTTTAATAGTCCAAATTGCTTTGTGTAACAGTATTTCTATTTTACAATATTCTCTCAAATTTCACAATATAAATTTAGAAATACAATACAATTTAGAAATACAATAATAACACAAACACTAAACTTCAGATGACATCAATTGCCTTTCCAAATTAACACATATAAAAAATATTTATCTTAATACCTTTGGCATTTTCAATCCACTTTAAAGTTATCAGTATGGAACAATCATGTTAAATTAAATAAATAATATAATGTAGTGCTTAGTATATGCCAGTCACTGGGTTAAGCACTTTACAATCATTTTATCATTTTGTTCTCACAACAGCAATGAGAATTACCTTTCTCTTTACAAATCAGGAAACCAGGGCAAACAGAGATAAAATAACTTGCCTAAAATTACACAGTTAATACATTTCTGCAACTGGAACAGAGAAGAGTCAGCTTACCAAGAGCAGAGGATGCCTGGCTGGCTCCCCAACCATGTACTGCCACACTAAGTGCTAAGGGCACCTAGATTCTCCCAGGCAGCAGCTGGGCAGACCCTGCTGAGGGTCAGGGCTGCCTTGGAGACACTAAGTGACTGGGCTTTGGGGGGTGTGGCAGAGGACATTGTCTAAGGGCTGGGTTGGCTGGTGCTAGGACCTAATCATTGTTGATTATAGAAATGTTGGTTGTAGTTCCTGAGAGTAGGGCAAAACAAATGCTGGCTGTGGGGCCTGCCCACCCCTCCCACCCTCAGCTTGGGACTGGGACCACTTGCAGCTGCTAGGGCAGTGTGGGCAGCATGTCCTAAAGGGACAGACTGCAGCATGCCCAGGGTCACAGGACCGTTGAGGTCACTGCCAATGTGGGGCCCATCATATGACTGCTGCCCCCTTTTTTACCAGATGCGGCAGAATTCAAGTTTCCTTAATTCTCCAGCATTCTTTTTTCCTATTCTGATCTGACATGAGAGGGATTAATAGAGGGACATGGGCTGTAATGATCTTGTTAGCAATCCCTACTACTGAGATACACCCATGACTTTAGTGGAGGGGAATGGGGTAAGCAGAGTGATTGGGGTTGTAGGGGGGTTCCCTCAATACTTTCTGGGGTGTTTTTTTCCCTTTTTCATTTCTACCCTACCCTTTATTTAAAGGGACCATACTTTCCTTTCCTAATGATGAACAGAGAGACATGGGGACTAAATACGATAAAAACTGAAAAGTCAAGGAAGGGTTAACAAGAGGTTGCTATACCATTTACCTATTTTTTTTCAGGCTGGGCTTTCTGCCAAAGCAGGTGCCTTCATTGCTTTAGAACAATGAAACTATTAATCTTGCTAATTATTTTTAAAACTTTTAAAAACTTTTATAAAATGTAATCTTTATTTGTCCTTAAAATAAATTCTACAGAGTGGTACCACAAAACTTATTAAGATGTTTCAAAAGGGAGTGAGTTCCTAGAATTACCCTAAAGTCTTGTTTTCTTCTGTAATCTTAAAATGATTAATTTCTGAACTCCTTAATGATAAATCTCAAAACCTCCAGAATCTGCTAAGATGTTTTTAGTAGTTCAACAATTTTAATCATCTAACTTTATTTCTATAGCTTCAACTTGTCCAGTGTTGGGACCACAGGGAAAAAATGTCTTACAGGCTCTTCCTCTTTTCTTATAGCCTAATCTCCCCTGCAAAGCCTAAGGTGGCAGTTAGTAAAATTAATCTTTCCCAGTGTTCTCTCTAACTACAGCCCTTAAAAGTTTTTTCTGGATGGCTGCATTTTAAATCTTTCAAAGTAATAAAATCTAGCTCACAGCACAAATATGACACAGACATTCTGCATTTTACAAAGGTGCTGACAAGACAGATACAAATGGATAAAAGAAGAGTGGACAGTCCATAGCCAGACATGCATTCAAAAGAGAAGAATTTAAACCACAAGGCACACAAAGAAAAAGGGGGGAAAAAAGGTGTGCCTCAGCAGTAGCAGTTAATTTGAACCAGTTCCAGATACACACAAAATCAAACATGTAAGCAATTCTTATGCAAATAAAAATGCATATGTTCAGCAAATAGAAATTAAATTTTTTTAAAAACACAGATGCACATAAAAATTTGTCAATTTGTGTGCAGAAAAATAGAACTTACCACAGTGATCTGAATCAAGAAAAGGGGCCCTTGAACATTCTTCACAATGAAAAGCCAAGCTCAATCAAGGGTGTACCAAAGAATTTGAGCAGGAAAGAATAGTGGACTCACCAGACAAGGGAGGGTCAGACTTCAGAGAAATGAATCTCCAATGGAGCCTAGTCCACCTTCATTGGTACCAGAAGGTCCATTTGGCCCTGTTCCATGTCAGATCCCACTTCTGACACCAATTAATGTCAACTGAACTAGATCCAGCCTTTAACCTGCAGGTGGCCAGAGACAAATGTACAGAGCAGGCTAGAGACAGGAGAGTCAGGACACAAACAGAAGTTCAATTAATTTCAGAGTGAGGAAAATTATGTATGTACATTGAAGCCCGTCCTCTTAAGAAGGAGGGCTTAACATGCTGTATTAAAGCCAGGTCTTATATATGTGTGTATATATATATATATATATATATATATATACACACACACACACATACATATATACATACACACACACACACACACACACACACACACATTATGTCCAGTCCAGGATAAATATATATATATATATATATATATATATATATATATATATATATATATATATTCTACACTGAAGACTGTCAGGAACAAGAAAGGCTTAATGTAGAAAGTGACTTGTTTGAATTTTGAACTGAAACTAGGGATTCTGTAAGGCAGGAGCAAAGGGTAAGTGCAGTGCATTTTAGGAAAGGGAGATGGCCAGTACAAAGGCACAGTCAAGTCAAGTCAAAAAACATTATTTACTATGTGCCAGGCATTGTGTTAAGTGCTGGGAATATAAGCTACCTGGCACAGGGAAATAGTAAAGAAAGTACAGAGTCTGAAAAGGAATTAAGACATCTCTATCCTGTGTGTATCCTCCTTAAAATTGAGATTCTGGGAGAAAACAGGCAATCAGAGTGAGAGGCCACTGGATAGATGGTATTTCCAACATGAGAAGCCCAAGGTAGAATAAAACTTTCAGAGTGAAGAGGTTTCTGAAGAATGGCAGAGAGAGTCCAGAGAGTTAGGAACAGAGAAGAGAAAGGGAGTATAAAGAAGTAGAATAGGGAGAAGGTCAAATTTATCAGACTGGGGAGTAATATACAAGGCTGGAAAGATATGCTATGGATATGTTGCAAAGGACAAAACAGAAGAGTTTGTGCCTGACCCTAAGTAATACAGAACCCAAATAACCTGATCACCCTTGGACTTTAGGAAAATCCCTTTGTGAAGAACAGAGATGTCAAACTTATGGCAGCTATAAGTACCTTTTAAATTCCAAAGTGCTCTGGAACCAGATTAAAATGTAATAGGGAAATGTTTAACAAAATAAATACAAATGTGACATAAATAATCCTAGTCTGTGCTTTTCTAAGTCAATATACACCTGTAGGGATCTGTTTCTATTTGAGTTTGACAGGATAGATTGGAGAGAAAGACTTGAGGAAAGGAAGCAAATGAGAAGGCTACTGAAATAGAGTAGACCTGAACTGGGGTGGTGGCTGTGTTGGTAGAAGAGAATCCACAAGAACTGGAAGATGATTGAATTTTGACAGTGAATTAGAATGAAGAGTTGAGGATGATAAAGAGGTTGCAGACTTAGGTGACTGGAAAGATTATAGTGTTCTTGACACTAACAGAGAAGTTCAGAAGACAGGTAGGCCTGGGAGGAAAGATAATGAGTTTTCTTTTGGACATGTTAAATTTTTAATAAGTCTGTAATAACAAGATCACCATCTTGAAATTTCTAATTTGTATTTGTTGATTCAGGACTGGAGTTCAGGAGAGAGGTTAGGGTTGAATATATAGATCTGAGAATCATCATCACAGAGGTGATAATTAAAACCAATGGGAATTGATGAGGTTACCAAGTTCAGCAGTTTAGAAAGAAAAGAGTGCCCAGGACCAAAAAAAAAAAATATTTCAATCCTTTTTCACGTACATAATATCTATAGCATTGTCAATAGAGGGTTGTTGTGAGGATCAGACAAATGTCTGAAAGGTCATTTGCAAGCTTTAAGGTACTATTTAAATATATATCAATTTTAGCTTAAGGCAAATGTCTGTTGCAGAGTGTTGGCCACATTTAAGTATTCAATAATTTTTTTTCATTTATTCACCCAATCATTCATACGTTGTGGTGAAACATACCTGCATAAAAGAATACTTTTTATTTGTATTGTGTTTTCTGTGTTTTCAAAGCACCTTCACACATTTTTCAGTAGATTCTTATAACAACCATGTATTGTACTCTAAACAGGTATTATCATCACCCTCTTAAAGACAGGGAAATTGAAACAGTTTCCTTCTTTGATTTTGCCAGTCTATGCTTTAGATTTCTATGTTCAGCCTAATTTATAGCTTTGAAAAGAAACTCATCAAGAGCAGAGAGCCATGTATCCTATTCCTAAGAGCTACTTTGGGATAACTGTATAGCTTCCTAGACTAACACTATCTTCCATTAGAGAAATTGATTAATCCTGAACTTTATCACCCTTTAATCCCCCCCCAAAAAAACCCCAAAATTTTCTAAAACTCATTTTGAGAACTCCTTTCTCATTATTAGCTTTTAGGAGAAATGTGGGATTCTGTGAAATTACAAAATGGCTCCTAATGCAGTGGGATCTCTATTCTACTGACTTATCAAATAATAAAAGTTATCCAAAAAGTTGTTCTTTGATTACATTCTTTTCCCAGAGGACCGTAAATACTTTTGTTAGCAATAAACAAAATGGCCTGAAAAAAGCAAACTTAATAATTAGATGAGAGAAGCTTCTAGATGGCTGCCTTAACAGGAGCCCTTTGTGTCCAGGTCTCACTTGTGTACTCCAGCAAAATCTTGAAGTTCACGTCGGACTGAATGACAAAGAAATCAAATAAGAAAAATGTCTTTCCACCCCAGAATTGTATGAAAGGCCAGGAAGTTGCCTGCAGACAATAGGAAAGGGGACCAGCAGAAAAACTACCACCTGCACCAGAGCAGAGGAGCCTCCAAAGGCAGGCAGAGATAGGCCAATGACAATGTAGCCTGCAAGGCTTCTGGGTCTACTGGCTGTAAGATCAGAAGACTCTCTTGAGAAAATTTAAAAGTAACTAGAAAGACCCGGGGTCAAGATCTTATAATATCCTGAGAGAGGTAAGAGGTAAGACTAATTTTTCATTGTAGCACTCAATAGGACACCTCAGACCCAGGGAATCTAAGGTCCTGAACATCCTGCCCTGAGGTGGCAGAAATTCAGGGGAATTGGGGTGAGACCGGCAGAGATTTTCATTCCCACCCCTCTGCCCAAAATAATAGTAAGAGGTATAGAGGGGCTCTGAAACAAAGCACCAATTCAAGAATTAAAATTTGAAAGATAAGGAAGTCAACTGAAATACTGACCAATATATATTGTTTTAATTGTGTCGATATAAGATCCGTCAAAAGAAGAAGAGAGTGATAATGTACCAATTGCAATCATCTGTTCAAAGGAAAAAAAATCTACAAGGGCTAAATCAATACCTAGAACATATTTTAAAAATGAAACAGAAGGTTTGAAGCAAAGAATTGGAAAGAGAATAAATAGCTTAGAAGAGAAAGTTGTCAATCTCACCCAAGTAATGGACTCCCCCGAAAGTAGAATAGACCGAATAGAAATCCATCACTCTGTGAGAAAGCAAAAAATATAAGGGAGGAAAGATTGAGAAAAAATAGAAGCAAATGTAAGATATCTGATATAAATAGAACAACAGACATGGAAAACGTTTCAAGGAGAGTTCATTTAAGAATCATTAAACTCCCTGAAACAATGATTTAAAAAAAAATCACCCTCTGTTTAAAGAAATCAAAAATGAAAATTGCTCAGATCTATTAAAACCAAAGGACAAAATAAAAAAGAAGTATCAAAAGAATGGAAGTATTAATTCCAATAACCTCATGGTCAGTAGCCAGAGCTCCCACAAAGCATCCAAAGCATCCCAAAAGGAGCAGTTCTAGTACCAAGAGACCATAATCAAAGTTACATAATTATATGACTTTGAAAAAAGTCTTGCATAAGCAACTTTGACTATAAATGAGAGATCTTGAATATGGCATTCCCCAAAGGCAAATTATACTACTACTACTACCACTACCACTACTACTACTACTACTACTTCTACTACTTCTACTACTACTACTGCTGCTGCTGCTGCTGCTGCTGCTACTACTACTACCCAAACTAATGATAAATTTGGAAAAATGAATCTTTAATGAAATAGATTTCCTGAATTTCTGATGAAAAAACCAGAGTTGAGTAGGAATTTTGATAATTACATGTGAAATACCTCCTTGTTTTTTTTTCATTTTCATCACCTCTTTCTCTCTCTCTCTCTCTCTCTCTCTCTCTCTCACACACACACACACACACACACACACACACACAGATTCAGAAGCTAAAAGATAATGTGTTTAATGTATATATGATCTCATAGTTTACTAGATGAAAGGAAACTGAGGGGGTCATCTATTTTGATCCTTTTTTGCAAAAGTGAGGAACTTGAAACAAGAAAAAATAAGTAATTTGCCCGAGGGCATACTTTTGTGATCTTGGATAAATCACTTCACTTCTTTTGGACTCAGTTTCCTCAGCTGTAAAAATGAGGAGATTGAATAGGTAAATGGTCAAAAACTATTAATAGACCGTTTTCAAAAAGATAAGAAATTTGAGCTATAAACAAATATATAAACATGAAAAAAATGCTCTAGATCATTCCTAATTAGAGAAAAGCGAGTTAAATCAACTCTGAGGTTCCACTTCACACCCACTAGATTAGCAATGATGATAAAAAAAGGAAATTGACAGTTGTTGGAGGGGCTGGAGGAATATAGGCACATGGATGAACTGTTGGTGGAGCTGGGAATCACTACAGCTATTCTTGGAAGCAATTTGCAACTATATCAAAAAGACATTAAACTGTGAATACGCTTTGACCCTAAAATACCACTACTAAGCCTATATACTATGGAATACTATACTATATACTATGTAATGGTATATTATTTTGTCCTAGATGAATAGATGACTTCTGAAATTCTACAGACATAAAATTATGTGCTTTGTTTTATGATATACACTGAGGGAAGCATAAAAACAAAAAATATGAACCCTGAAAGAGTCACATGATTAGCCTAACATCACACAGTGGTGAGTAGTTGAGCCCTTATTGTAACCCAGTTCCTCTGACTCTATGGCCAGTATTTATTACAATGCAACAGGCATTCCATTCACTCTTGGCTTTATCTTACTATATAATTCCATTTTATTAATATCATTCATTAATTTATACATGTTTAGAAAAGTATTTCCATGTTTTATCACTAAATAGACAATAGACAAAATGTTCTCATTTGTAAGGTTGTTGAAGTGAAAAGAATACAGTATTTGGAGAAAGATGACCTTGGGCTGAATACCTACTTTACCCCTCGACTTCCCAGGAGACAGTGGGCCTCAGATCCATCAGCTTTAGGTGACAGAATTGATCTCGATGTTTTCTAAGGAGTGATGTCTGATATCAGAAGATCTTTGTTTGAAGGCTGTGACTTTGGGTACATCAATAACTCCCACCTCTAAACACACACACACACACACACACACACACACACACTTTGTTCCTTTAGTTTCTTCATGTGTACAGGACTTAAAATTGGATTTTCCTGACTCTGAAGCTGGCCCTGTATTCACCAAGTCAAGATATCTTTTGGTTTTAAAATCCTGAAACAAAAAATAAATCTGTTTCTAAAATCTTAGAACTTGATGGGCTGGTCCAATTATACAGAAAAATAATTTGCTGAATTCAGCCATATTTTGTCATTAAATTTTTTTCCTTTTAAAAATCAATGTTAATTTTAAACATGAGGAAAATAAATATAAAAAACCTACCTTCTACCAAAATAGATAAGGGTTATGTGTAGACATAGTTCATTGACATTTAGAGCTAGAAGGAATTTTAGAGGTCATTTAATCAATACCTACATTCTACCCACAGAAAAATATCATAACGTGCTCAGGGTCACCCAGCTAATAAATGACTGATGAGATTCACATTTAGGCTCTCTGATTTTGAATGCACTGTTCTTTCTAACACATTCACCTGCTTCTTTCAGGGTTTGTAATTATGCTTCAAGTATAATTGTTTCACTCATTTCCAGGGTTTTTGAGGTATTCTACAGCTAAAAAACAAGATGTGAAATTATTGATGTTAAATAGAGATCCCTGAAATCTCATGGTTCTGTGCTATGTCTTTGGGAGGAACAAAATAAATAAACCAAATTGGTTTTTGTCATCAAATGAAGGGGATAAAACTGGTACCCAAACAAATATAATACTGATTAGCACAAAAGATCCTGGAATCTAGAGTAGGATTAAACATTAGAGGTTGCATCAATTGGAATATAATAAATGCATAGGAAGAATATAAAATACAATGAGATCAGTCATGATCAGTCACTTTCAGGTGAGAGAAAAAGGAAGGCTTATAGCTCGAGCAAACTGACTAAAGTTTCAGTGTGATGAATCATCATTCTGTGCCCTTTTGTTTGCAGGACTTCATTGTTTTTGACAGACTATAAAACACAGCTATAGCATCTCAAGATACTCAAAATAGAGATTTATTTTAATTTGTGGTTAGGTCTGCCACATAAAGCAAAATGGAAACCAACCAATGCTTTCATGGGAGCAATTTTTAGTGGACATCAATAAAATATGGCACAATGATAAAAAAGATCATGGAAATGTGCACAACGGGACCACAGAATGACTAATTAAATGACGCTGAACTCTCTATCTTAAAATCCTTCTTGATTGATAACTCTGGGAACTTAGCATTTCCCTGGGAACTGTCCCTTTCTTCTCAGAATTGTTCCTTCTTTCTCCAAATTGGAAGCAAAAAAGCTAGCAAACATGTAGGCCTCCTGCCAACAGCAAATCAACCATGCCTAGCAGAGAATTGGCCATGCCTAGCAAAGAAACATTCCCAGAATGAGAAAATTTTTTTCCTTCTCCTTGGTGTATCCAATTCTAGGGCCAACTCCCTCTGGCCACTATGACCACTGAAAACGCCGTAAGGAGGACCTTAAACAAAGCACGCTGCCAGAACATTGTCACAATGTTGTTTTGCGGTAACATTATTAATAACCATATCCTGCTTTAAGGTTCTGAAAAACATTTTTTTTACACTTTCTGGCCAATTGCCCATTCAAAACATTTAATAACATTACTCAGATAAAATTAACTATCCCCTCCAAACATATTTGAGGGGAACCAGTTAATTATGTGACTATGCAACCCTAAATAACGGAAAAGAAGAAAGGCTTGACCTTCAAGACCTTGTCTTGACACTTCCTATCTCATTGATTTGGTACAAGTTGTTTATCCTCTCTTAGTCGTTGTTTCATCATTCATAAAACTGGAATAACTATACCTCCATTACCTTCCTCACAGAGCAACAGTTAATAGAAGTGTTTTTTTTTTAATCTTAAAGTGTTCTAGAGATGTCAAGTTTTAGTACTTGTGATGTTATGCTTGAAAATATGGACAAAGGTCTGCAGAATGATTCAATGACATGTTAGCATGGCATACTGGACTTGAACAGCAGTGTTCAAATCCTGCCTCAGATATTTATTAGCTTTGTGACCCTGAGAAGGTCACTTGAGCCTCTCTGCCTCAGTTTCTTCATTTATAAAAATTATAGGTTTGGCCTCTAACACTGCTTCCAAATTGAAATACATGACCCTGTGGCTTAGAGGTGATATATTTATACTATCTCTCCTCTGAAACTATCTTTTCTAGAAGATGGAGAACAAAGATATGGACATTAGAGGATAGGAAGCACTCAAAACATTCTTGATTTTGACATTTTTGCATTTATGAAAATTACCTGAACAATTATAATACTAACTGTGTTGTTTTAGATAAGCAGCCTAAACTTACTAGGTTGCCATTTCCTGATCTATAAATGAGTAAGATGAAATTACGGGATAGTAATCATAACAACAACAATAATAACAAACACCTATTATTTATATAACACTTAAAAGTTTGCAACATGTTTTATGTACCTTGTCTCATTTGATTCTCACAACAACTCTATGTGATAGGTACTATTATTATCCTTATTTTACAAATGATGAAACTGAAGTGGAGAGTGGTTAAGTGATTTTCCCAGGGTGACACAGTCAATCAGTATCTTAGATATCCAGCTCAGGTCTTCTCCAATTATTGTAATGTTATTCATATAGAAGAATGATTAGGCTGGTTATATTTGGCTCCAGAGGGCAGAACCAGGATCAATGGGTTGAAGTTGAAAAGTGGAAGAATTTGACTTTACATTATTGGAAAAAAAATAACTTCTGTAGGCAGAGAGTTATATAAATGTATAATGGACTCCCTCTATAAACAACAAAAATGTTATTATGTCAGTTTTATAGATAAGGAAACCACAAGTCAGAGAGAATAAGTGACATATATTCTTAGTGAGCCAGTAAGTGTCAAAACAAGGCCTCGTTTGAGCTTCTTGGGGAAAGGCCAGATTAGTTAGGTATGAGTTGGCCTAGTTGGCCTGTGATTTCCCTTCCACCTCTAAGAGTATAAGATTCTGATTCATTTTCCAAGATTGCTGTTATCTCTAAAGTGTGACTTTAATTATTCAGTTCAGGGTTGTAGAAAAGGTCTCTAGTTTTAAAGAGAAGTTAATATAGAGACTCCTAAAATCAAAATAAGATGAGACTTAAAAATTACGTTTCTTGTTGCTCTTACATTCAGTGTAGATGAAGTTCTGAAAGAAAGAAAAGGAAAAGAACATGATGCACATAGTAAATCTTTTTTAAAGGATTATGAGTCCCAAAAAAGTGTGGTGTAACTATAGAAATGCATGGGAAACATCTCCAAGATGTGCTTTCTCTTTGGCTCTTATTCTCACTGAAGTACAAACAAGATACACATTATCATTTTTTTTTCCCGTGGAAAATGATATGATAGTTAAAAGCAGCTCAGAATGCCAAATAAAGAGGAGATAATTCATGGGAACAACTAAAGGGGAAACAGATAAGAGAAAACATATCATCTGTGTGCTCTAAAGTTGAGTAAAGTCACTTCATGTTTACACGAGGATATTAGCAAGGAGAGAAACAAGGAGATATACACATATCTCTTTTTCTCTGTATATGTTTACACATAACATATATGTATATGTATATATATAGCATTATATATGTGTATACATGCCTGCACACATACATAAATATATACACAATGTTCTTCTTGTCCTGAAATGATTTTCTAAACTAAAATACTAGAATAATATACTAATCTTTCCCTTTCCCTTTCCCTTGTGTGTTATCTATCATCTTTTTAACTAATTGCTCATTTATAACCTAATCAGAATGTTTTTGTTGAATTGATTAGGTAGTCCTATTTACTGGGAAATTGTCATACTCCACCCCTACTCATTTATTGAAATCAAATTTGGCCCCAGAACTTGATAGCTAGATGACCCTATATATGACCCAAGCAAGTCATTTAACCTCTGTCTGCCTCAATATCCTTCACCTGTAAAATGGTGATAGCAATAATACCTGCCTCCTATGATTGTTGTGATTATCACATGAGGTGATATTTTTAAAGCTCTTAGCACAGTATTTGGTACATAGTAGGCACTTAATAAGTGCTTGTTTCCTCACTTCATTCAGTTTATTTAAGCCTTCCCAGGTTTTTCTGAAACCTTCTTACTTATCATTTCTTCTAGCACCATAGTATTCCATCGCAATCATATAGCACAAGTTGTTCAACCATTCTCCAGTTGATGGGAAGCCCTTCAGTTTCCCACCACAAAAAGAGCTACCAAAAACATTTTCGTACATATAGGTCCTTTCATTTTTACTTTAATCTCTTTGGATTACAGATTTAGTAGAGGTATTGCTGAGTAAAGGGGTATGCACAGTTTAATAGCCATAAGCCCAAATTGCTCTCCAGAATGCTTAGATCAGTTCATAATTCTACCAACAGTGCATTAGTGTCCCAATTTTTTCCACATACCATCAAATATTTTTCATTTTCATTTTCTATTTTCACTGATTCCTTTGATATTCTTGACCTTTTTTTCCAGATGAATTTTGTTATTATTTTTTCTAGTTCTATAATATAATTTTAGGCATTTTGGTTGGTATGGGACTGAATAAGTAAATTGATTCAGGTAGAATTGTCATTTTTGTTATGTTGGCTCAGCCTACCCATGAACAATGAATATTATTACAGTTATTTAGCTCCATTTTTATTTGTGTGGGGGAAAAAATCATTTTTAATTGTCTTTATATAGATCCTGGGTTTGTCTTGGCATGAAGACTCCCAAGTATTTTTATTGTCTGAAGTTATTTTAAATGGACTTTTTCTTTCTTTCTCTTCCTCTTGGATTTTGTTGGTAATGTATAGAAATGCTGATGATTTGCATAGATTTATTTTAAATCCTGCAATTTTGCAGAAGTTGTTACTCATTTCAACTAGTTTTTAGTTGATTCTCTAGGATTCTCTAAGTATCCTATCATATCATCTGCAAAGAAAGATAATTTGGGGGCAGCTAGGTGGTGCAGTGGATAGAGCACCAGCCCTGAAGTCAGGAGGACCTGAGTTCAAATCCGGCCTCAGACCAAACACTTGACACTTACTAGCTGTGTGACCCTGGGCAAGTCAACCCCAATTGCCTTAAAAAAAGAAAAAAAGAAAGATAATTTTGTTTCCTCATTGTATATTCTAATTCCCTCTATTTTCTTTTCCCTGTCTTATTGCTATAGCTAGCATCCTAGTACACTACCGAATAATTATGGTGATAATGGACATCTTTGCTTCACCCCGATCTTATTCAGAAGGCTTCCAGGTTATTCGCATCACAAATAATTGCTGCTGATGGTTTTAGGTAGATACTACTTATTATTTTGAGGAAAGCCCCATTTATTTCTAGTCTTTCTAATGATTTTAATGAGTTTTTTTATTTTGTAAAAATAGTTCACACTTTTTGATTGAAAATCATACTATTGAATATATTCCCCAAAGAGATCAATAATACAAAGAAATGTCCTACCATATATAACAAAAATATTCATTTCAGTGCACTTTTAAATACCCTCCCCCAAAAAAGTACACCATGGAAACAAGATAACAAGAGTGGTGCTCATTCATCTATTTGCTTCTTGTGGAATAGCTGGGGAAATTATGGTATATAGATATAATCGGATATTGTTACATTATAAGAAATTATGAATGTGAAGAACGGAGAGAAACTTGTAGAGACTTAGGAGTTATATAGATAAGAGAAAGCAAAAAGGGGCAGCTGGATAGCGCAGTGGATAGAGCTCCAGCCTTGGAGTCAGGGGGACCTGAGTTCAAATCCAGCCTCAGACACTTGACACTTAACTGTGTGATCCTAGGCAAGTCATTTAACCCCATTGCCTAGCAAAAAAAAAGAAAAAAAAAGATAAAAAAGCAAAAGCAAGAATACAATATGTATGAGTACAATAGTGTAAATGATAATAGTACTATAAAGCATTCAAATTAATAAAATGTAATGAACAATCTCAGGTTCTAAAAAAATGACAAGATGACAAAGGAAATATATCTTTCAGTAGAAAGACGGGGATTGTTGAAATGTGATATGGCGTGTTGTTTTGTTGTTGTTCGGTTGTTTCAATCACATCCAACTATTTGTGATCCAATTTGGAGTTTTCTTGGCAAAGATACTGGAGTGGTTTGCCATTTCCTTTCTACAAATGAGAAAATTGAGGCAAACAGGGTTAAGTGACATGCCCAGGTTCATACAGCTAATGAGTGTCTGAAGCCAGATTTGAACTCATGCAAATAAGTTTTCCCTGTCCTTGATGCTCTATCCACTGTGCCACCAAGTTGCCCACATAATATAGCATGCATTATCAATTAATCAAGTAAGAATTGTTCTGCATCTTTATGCCAATCACTGAAGTAGACACTATGGTTACAAACAGAAGAACTAAGAATTCCCTGCCTTTAAGGAATTTATATTCTACTGGGGATACACTTATGTAAATATGTATAAGACAGATAAAAATAAATAGGAGGAAATTTGAGGAGAAGGCACTATGATCATGAATGGCCTCATGTATCATATGATTGTACTAGGTTTGAGTTTGATGGAAACTAGATTTCTAACAGAAGTGAGGAGGTTATATTTTCTAAGCACGGGAGATAAAGGCACTGAAATGGAAGATGCTGCATAGATAAGCTTTGCTTAAATGTTTTGTCTTGTTACAAGGAAGTATTCAATGCTGGAAGATTAAGGAGAGATTTATAGCATAAAAGCAAAAGGTAATGATAAAACTTTAAAATATGTGTGGTACTAAGTCTGTTAGTGGTTTGTCATTGTCTAGACATAATCTTAAGACAATGGCAATTACCAACTGTATGCAGATGATAGAACTCTTATTTATTTTACCAGTACCATGAGAACCATAAGAATTTTACCAAATGTGTTCCATGCAGAGGTCCCTATGTTAGGCAAATTGAGAAGGGATTCAGAATATTCTGTTTGACCCAGAACAGGACCAGGAACAGAGAGTAGAGGTTGTAAAGAAGTCATTTTAGTCTTGATGTCAGGAAAAAAAAAGCTTTCTAATGATTAGAACTGTCAAAAATGGAATGGGTTGCCTTGAGAGTTGATGGATTTTCCCTTCGTGAAGGGAGAACCTCCACTTTCTTCGTGGTGGAACCTAGATGAGTGCTTGTTGGGTAGATTATAGCAAGTATTTTATCTCATATATAGTTTGAACTTGATGACCTGTAGGTTCCCTCTCAATTTTTAAATATTGTGATTCTAGGGTTATTTTCCCTATATCACCTATAGAGTTGGGCCGTTACTCTAGGCTTCCCTGCCCACGGACCATTTTGATTTAATTTTTTCCTTCGGTAAATTGCCTGACTTGTCTGATCATGTAGGTACCAAGAAGGCTGGGCCCAGGAATACCCAACAAGTGAGAAGCAGCTCTAGGACCAACATTATCATTTAGTTCTTTAGGACAACTTCTTTATTCAAAGTCTTAAACATTCAGAGCTGGCTGTCAAAGGGAATTATACCAGCAGAGCTGAAAACAATTAGGTGTGTAGTAATTGGGATATATTCAAAAGAAGGTATTACCAAGACTTATCCTGAACACTCCAGTTTGGGAAGATATTTCTCTCTGAACAATGAAGGAGAAAATGGCTTTAGTTTTTACTTCAAGAAATGACTATAGTCTGCTTAGGCCAGTGTGAGCTTAATCGTGATCTGCCCCTGCTAAATTGGAAGAAAGCATAAAAGATTTCATCTGGAACACAAAATATTTGTCTTTATGTGGAAATTTCTCCTTGTGAAGTCTTCAATATGCTCTAAGACCTACAGATATAATCTTCCAGAAGATTAGATGGTTTTTAACTGACTTCACCTTCAAAGGAATCCTTTTCCCATTTGTGTTTTAATTTGTATTTATTGTATATCTATCACCTCCATACACTGGATGCTGTGATAGGTCTTGCATCTAATTATGCTAAAAGGCTTAATCACTCAGGAAACTTGCAGGGTAATGGCTAACATATTTAAGACAAAGTAGTTTGATTCTTTTTTTTTTTTAATTAAAGGGTTAGGAAAAGAGCTCATGCTCAGTTAAAAAAGGGTGATTTTTCCTAGCATTTAGATACATTTTTGTTTTATTCTTACAGAAACAGAGATGTTGATTAGGCATAAAACAAAAGGGTAAAGGAAGCAACCAGAGTAAGATCTGATCACAATGAAGAGAAGAATAGACAAGAATCATTAAATTCCAGAATCCCAGATTTGGAGGAGACTTCAGAAGCAAGTTACTTCAATCCACAACTGAAAAAGAAACACTCCATTTGTTATACTTGGGAAATGATCAACAAGCCTTTCCCCAAAGACCTCCACTGAGGGAGAATTTATTACCTGTCAAGGCAGCCCATCCTACCTTTGGGTACCAAGCTTTCTTCTTATCAAGCCAAAACCCTCCCTCTTTTTTGTAAATTCTGTTCATTTCTTCCTGTTTTGCCCTCCAGGGTGAAGTAGGACAACTCTAACATCTCTTCCATATAATAGTCCATTAAGTAAGTGTAAATATTCTTTTGCCCTCCTAATCCCCCACTCTCCAAGGCTTCTCCGGGCTATCTGATTTCCTTTTGCATTTTCAGATATGCACAATCTCGAAGAGTGTGTGTATATGTCACACACATATGTGTATATATACATACTATGCGTGCTGTACATGCTTGTGTATACATGTTATGCCTGTATATGCATGCACACATGTGTGTATGTGTACATATGTGTCTGTATCCATGTCATTCATTAAATGACCCACTCAGAAATTAATACAGCATTCTAGCTGATCTCTGATTAGGGCAGAATACAGCAGGATGAGCACCTCCCTCATCTTGAATGTTACTCTCCTCATCACACACCCTAATAGGGCATTAACTTTTCAAAGTCAAAATACTTAATCAAGATGAAGAATAGAAACCCAAAGAGATGGTGACATAGATGAGGATAATAGCAAAAGGCAAGTTGCTGCCTACCTGACTGAAATGACCAAAGGGAAAGAGAGTAAGCATTGATAGAGTGTTTATTATGTTCTTTACTATGTTCCAGGCACTGTGCTAACCCTTTTACAGATATTGTTTCATTTGATGCTCACAACAATCCTACAAGGTAGGCGCTACTATTATGCCCATTTTACAGTTGAGGGAATTGAGGCAAATTGAGGTTGAAGGACTTGTCCAGGGTCTTGCCGCAAGTATGGGTCTGAGGAAAAATTTGAATTCAGGTATTCCAGACTCCAGGCTTATCACTCTATTCACTGTGCCATCCAACTGTCTGAAGGGACTTTCCTTAACTTCTGATGATTTGGAAGCAGGAAGGAATTTTCCCCATAGAAATGATTTTGCATATATGGTGATTTCCAGTCCAGAACCACAACAAAAAAGCATATTTAACCTTTAGTGGAACATCTAGTAATTTAGCAGAATTCTCTTTATTGAAACAGAGCAGTGGAATAATAGTCCCGCAGAGCAGTAAAATACACAGACTCACCAGGCTTGTTTATTTTCAGATGGTGCTACTTTTCTCTTTGTCCTATAACTGTCTGGATCTTTGTTCCTTTGCAGAGACATGTTCATCTGTTTACATGCTGGTATGAATAAAGAGACCAAGGTTGGTAGAATATACTTTGAGGACTATAAACAGTAAAAAGAAACATTAGCATTTAATCCCCTATCCTGTAATGTGTCTGTAACACGTAATAATGTTTCTTTGGGAAAAGGCATTCTGAGTTCTAACTGGAGGTTCAAATTTAATCCAAATACAAGGCACACTTATTCAGCTTCTACGATAAGAGAAACACTATGCTAGTATGGAGAGCTTCAGAGTTTATATAAGACATAGATCACCACCCTCATGGAATTTTCAGTCAGAGAGGGAAGGGAAACAGAGAGTGGGAAACACACAGAGATAGCTAGACTACCCAGTAAAAATGTGGGCACTTTAAAGAGATGGCAAATCAAAGTGCTACCTTTGGAGTCAAAGGTATCATGGTAGAATCTTCTTGACTTTTCTGATTACTCTAAGTCACTTTCCCTCCCTGAGCCTTCATTTTCTCATCTCTGAAGTGAAATAGATTGGAGTAGATGATCTTTGGATGGAAGGGACCTTGTAGACTCATAGGACAGTAATGAGAACAAAGGCACAAGGGCGAGAAAACTCCTTCTGTCCACATGGCCTACTGACCAGTCGGCTGGTATAAAATGTAAGGCATGGAGTCATTTAAGGTGAGTATACAAAAGTAGATTGATGCTACATTTTGGAGGACTTTAAATGCCAAACAAAGGAACCTAAAATTTCTTCATCTAGAAATAGAAAGTTGTTAATTATTTTTTAATCAAGGAATGGTAGAAACCTGGAACCATTGTTCTTGTGTTGGGGGATAGAATTCCAACTTTTCCCCTCAGGCCACATTCAGCAGCACTTGTGCAACATAGGAAGTCCATATGGTCAGAGGAGGAGAGATGAAATCATGACATGAGGGTATAAAGGAAAAGAGGAAAGGTTGCATAGGCAGAAGATCACAGGAGGAACTTCTCAATCCTGAACAATTGTCTACATTTTTAATGGGCAGGAGTTAAAAAGGTGCCCTCCTATCTAAACCCCTCCTATTCCCCATTTCCTTTTTTCACATCATCAGGGTATGGGAAACTGTCAGTGGGATTTGGGAGTATTCAAAGAACTAAAATAAGAGCCATTAGTATTTCAAAAAACAAGCAGACTCAGCCATTCCCCAGCAATTCCTCCTAGAATTTAGGGGGAAATTCTGGGTTATAATTACTTGGGGACTTTTAGTAAGTGTATGAAGAAAGGGAGGCTTTTTACAGAGAGAGAGAAGTTAGGACTGGTGACAGAAATAAAAATTTTCAGGATTGAAGATACTTCCAAAACACTATGTTAGGGTTGGGAGAGCAGTAATACAATGCTGACTTTCTCTTCTTCTTTTGATATAGTCACCTTAGATTAACATCCTGGGCTATCTGTAAGGAAATGCAGAGGTATGTGTGTAAAATGTCTCTGAGAGGGAGTGAAAATGGCAGAGAGAGCAAAGGAGTATGTTAAAGAAAAGGAATGACTGCATCAACCAAATCCCTTGTTTGGAAAAGCTGCTCTCTGAGATTGTATACACACATATATACATACATACATACATGCAAGCATGCATACACACATACACAGATAAACACAATTTACATTATATGCACATATATGTATATTTCCAAGCATATATGCATATATGTGGGTATATAACAAAACGGGGCACTCTGACCAATGCCTGGTCATATTTAATCTTGAAGACCTTAGCTGTCACTGAAATGTTCCATTCCCCATCATTGCTTTCCTGGGCTCTATCTTACCTATGTGGCAATTTAGTCTCTATGGCTCAGGTCCCCATCCTATTGTCATTCTTCCTTCTTTTCAGTGTGCCATTGTCAAAAGACTGAAAACATCATTATGCTAGTAAGCATTTTAATTTTTTTAGCTAACGGGTGATAAAATCAGAAACAGTACTCACATGTGGTGTATATTATGCATAGTCCAGGACATCAGAATCCTGTGGTATGCTGCCCTAGTGAGACCAAATCTGAAAGTATTTTGTTTAGTTTGAGGCAATGGATTTTTTTAAAGGACGTTGATGAGCTGACGAACATTTGTGGGAAGACAACATGTATGGGAAAAGGCTTTGCGATAATGGCATATAAGACTTTTTTTAAAAAAAATACTTGGTTATATTTAACCCAGAAAACCCTATGCTAAGCAGGGAAATGATAGTTATTTTCAAAGATTTGAAGGCTTGTTCAGAAAGAGGGTTAGATTTGTTTTGTTTGGCCCTAGAGAGCAAAGCCAGGAGCCATGTATGGGAGATTCAGGGAGACAGAAATTGATTTTGTGCCATAAAACATTTCCTAATAATTAAAGCTACACAAAAGTACAATAGGCTGCCTTGGGAAATAGTAGGTTTCTCCTCATGAGATGTCTACAAGTAAAGATTAGGTAACCAATTATTGGATATACCCACAGGGGATTGTTGTCTAGGTATGGATTGTACTGGAATCAGGGGTGGGGAACCTGCAGCCTTGAGGTTACATGTGGCCTTCTAGGTCCTTGGGTGTGGCCTTTTGACTGAGTTCAAATTTTACAGAACAAATTTTATTAAGGGGATTTGTTCTGTGAAGTTTGGATTAAGTCAAAGGGCCGCACTAGAGGATCTAGAGAGCCACATATGGCCTTGAAGCTGCAGGTTCCCCACCCCTGAACTAGATTAATTATTAGCTTCCTGCCAACTCTAAGACCCTATCATTCAATGAGTTGGTGATTAATTGTTTGCTGATCTGAGATTTCATCGATATGAGTATACCCTTTACCAATTCAAATGGTAGTTCTTTTGCCATGTAGTACGTGGATTGATAGAATTATCATAGCTAAAGAGTAGCTCACTTTCCACATACTCAAATGTTGAAATTCTCTGGACTTACCTGGAATGGTCCAAGGACAACTGGCACACAATCTCTTGGTGGACTAATTCTTGATCACCGTAATATTAACTGGTTGAAAATTGGAGGTTTCAAACATGAGAGTGCAGGCATATAGTGGTAAAATTACTTAAAATAGAAATGCATTAAGGGATGGAGACAACTGGCGTTTCTAATTTTGACCAATGAAATCATAAAGATTTAATAAAGTCTCTAAGAAATAGGCAGAGTGGTGTAATGAAAATAGCACTTGAATCAGATGAGACCTGGATTTGAAACCTGTGTGACCATGGACAAGATGCTACAACTCCTAAGTTCTCAATTTCTTCATCTAACAGAATTGTTATATAAACATGAGCTAGAATGAGCAAAGCATGACCATAACTGAAAAAAAAATAAAGTAGAAGAAGAGTGATAGTTCCTTTGTACTAAAAGCATCCCTGAGAACTAGTTGCAAATAAGAGATACAACTTCAAAGGAAGCCTTATGAAGACCCCAGGCTCTTTTCTCAGATAAACATGAATACAGATATAATTCATATGAGTGTATATTTATATACTTTTTTTAAATATGTATACCTGTGTGTATAATTTTGAGGAAGGTATTACCTGAACAGAACCTTGAAGGAAGCTAGGGAAGATAAGAGATGGAGGTGAGGAGGAAGAGCATTCTAGTCAAAGGTGGCAACCTTTGCAAAGATGCAGAAGTGGAAGACAGAACATCATATAGTGTGAATAACAAATAGGGTAGTTTAGCAGGAAGACAAGAAAAGAATACAATAGGAAGTAGACTTCTGGCATCTCCTTTTTTAAGTGATAATATTTATGAACTGCTAAATGGGAAAAAAAGAAGATCCCCAAGTAATGTATAATGCTTTTTAGATAGTGATATAGACTGTTGTTCAGTTGTTCCTTCAGTTCTGATTCTGTGACCCTATAAGGGGTTTTCTTGGCAAATATACTGGAGTGGTCTGCCATTTCCTTCTCCAGCAGATTAGGCCAACAAAGGTTAAGTGACTTGCCCAGGATCACACAAGTAGTGAGTGTCTGAGGCTGGATTTCCACTCAGGTCTTCCTAATTCCAGCCCAGTGCTCTATTGACCGAGTCATTTAACTGCCTTTCATGACATACACAAATACATAGATAGATGAATAGATAGACAGACAGACAGATAGACAGATATAGATATGTGTCTATATATATATATATATATATATATATATAGACACATACACGTGTATAGTTTATGTGTGCGGATTGTCTATATACATGCATATATACGTACAGGCTTGCATACATGCACAACACACATAAAATCATTGGGTCATAGGTAGAATATTAGACCTGAAGTCAGAAATATCTGAGCTCAAATCCTGGCTCAGACCCAGACAACTGATAACTGTGTGACCCTGGGCAAATCACTCAACCTCTTTCAGTGTCTGGTTCTTCACCTGTAAAATGGAGATAATACCACATGTATCATGGATAATTTGTCATAAGGATTAAACAAGATGACATATGTAAAGCTCTTTGCAAACTTTAAAGTGCTATATAAATGCTAGTTATTACCATCATTACTATTATTATTATTAATTAATTATCATTACAGAGCTAAGAAGGACTAAAGAGGTGATTTGGTCCTACCACTTCACGTTAATTTTATAGACATGGAAACTGAGGTTCCAGAAGTTAAGTGATAACAACAATAAAAACACCAATAACAACTACAACAACAGCAATGATACTTAGCATTCATATAGCACTTTGAAGTTTAAGAAAATGATTTTTAAATACTATTTCATTTTGTTTTCACAAAAACCCTGAAAGGTAGATGCTTTTATTATCTCCATTTTATAGATGAGAAAACTGAGGTAGACGAAAATTTAATGACTTATCCAGGGTCCCATAACTACTGTCTGAATCTGGATTTGAGCTCAGATCTTCCAGAATCCAGGTCCCTAGCTGTTTCATAGATTATGTTAAAAGGAGACAACAAAATTAATTTTAATTATCCTCTGAAAAATATGCATGTATATGTTTATGATTACACATGCACATATATACATACGCATGTAGAGTCATCAGTGCCAAATGTGTTTTTGTGCATTCCTTGGAATTTTTTTTTTTTTTTTGCAATTTAGCAAATCACAGATTATAGGGGATAGGCACATGTAATTTCATTGATATATTGAACTCAGGGTAAGGAAATTCCCTCTAACAATGTAGGTCTGTACATTCTCACCTTGGAACATTATCAAGAGAACAGAGGTAAAGTGATTTGCCCAAGGTCACATAGCCAGTTGGTCTCAATGCCATGACTTTCTCTGTGGCTAACTCTCTCACCATAAATCCATGCCTCTTCTCTCCCAATAGCACTCTACCAGCTGCACGACATACTAGAGAAAGAGTAGGCCTTGTACTGAGAAAGACCTATTTCTAGCTCCCCTCCCCAATAAACATACATACACTCATAGGTGCATACACACACATGCACACACACTTGCTGGCTCTGTAACCCTGGGAAATCACTTACCCTCTCAGCATTCTAAATGATCCTCCAAAGACACAGGTTGCAGAGAAGGTAGTCATCGGTGTTGGTAGTTACCTCTTCTAAGACTTGTTTACTGATGAAATCACAGCTCATGTCACAGACAAAGGGAGACACCAGAATTCCATTCCATATTACCCTCCAGAATATCTTCTGATGTCCGAGAAGGGAGGTGGCATTCACAGTCAGCCTTCTTGGTAATTGCATATGGGAGTTTTAGCTCTCTGATAGCCACAGCTCTCTATGAGATGCAATCTTTAAATGAGCAAAGGGTCTTCTCCGTATTTCTTAGGCACTGGCCCAGCAAGACCTGGAGAATGATAAAGCATGGCATCAATTCTACAAGGTAGTTTTGCGGCTACTGCCTGAGCCTGCAGATAGTAAGCGTGCTGTAGAAACACATCTGTTTCTCTTTTGGATGACCGGACTTTAAGCATCTCTTTCATTAAGTATTGTCAGGGTAGCAAGGGAAAATTAATTATCTGTCAAAATAAGGGCTTTAGACAGCATGGGCCCCACTGTGAAACCCCACAAGGGGAGGTTCTGGGAGGAAAGCTTTTTTGGTTGTTATTATTTAGTCTCAGCATGATAAACGCAGAAAAAGACACGGTTAGATTACACATATCCTTGTTATGTTTATGAGGAATTCTGATAATGAAGACCAGACAGCTGCAGAAAAATGGAAAGAATTCATTGAACAGGGCATTTAAACTGATTTTTTAAAGCATTCTATTTCCAAGTGAATACCTAGAAATTAGTATTCTAACCCAGTTGCCCTTAACAGGAAATTGAAGATGGACTCAGAAAACCACATTAAAAAAATTTCTCAACACTGAAAAATGGTTGGGACTCAGGCCCAGTGTTAAATTTATCAGGCACAAACTTGCAGGCAATAGAGTATCCAGGAAATTGAAATGAGTCCAAAGAGACTATATTTAACCCTTTCTTGGGTCCTTCTCTGATGTCTACTGTCTAGATGACATTGGGTAAGTCATTTTACTTCTCTAAGCCTTAGGTTTCTCATTGTAAAATTAGAGTGATTACACTGATCACCTATTAGGTCCCTTGTAATTCTAAGTCTATGATCATTGTTTTGTACCTCTGATTAAGGATGATGGCAGATAGACTGGATTTTGGAAGGCCATGTTGATCCTTAAAAAAATTGCAAAGGCCTGACAATTAACCATGTGTATACTGTTTAAATATTAACTTAGATAAGGTCAGAAGGCTTCATAAAGAGAAGACCAACCAGGGTCATTACATAAGTAGAAAAATATCATTTTCATTCCTTAGCTCACTTTTTATTCTACCTCTAATTCATTTCCTCTCTAACCCAGAGAGAATCTTGGATATGTCTAACCATGAATAATAGTTTTCTGAAACAGAGAGCTATGAGTTCCATCTGGACCATCTAGGGATTTTATCCTGAGATCTTTGGAGAGAGAGAGAGAGAGAGAGAGAGAGAGAGAGAGAGAGATCTATATAGCTATAGATAATAACTTCAATATAAATGATTCATTTGTAATCCAGTGTATTTTATTTTATGCATTCAAAAACATACTTGAGAAGGGAATCACAGTCATCAGGTTGACAAAGGAATTCATAACAGGAAAAAAAAAACAATTAAGACATCCGACTTAAACAGCTAGGTGGCACTGGAGTGAATAGAGCATAGGTCCTGAAGTCAAGAAGGCTCATCTTCTTGAGTTCAAATCAGGCCTCATATACTTACTAGCTATGTGATCCTGGACAAGTCACTTAACCCAGTTTGCTTCAACTCCTCCTGTGTAAAATGAGCTGGAGAAGGAAATGACAAACCAGTCTAGTACCTTTGCCAAGAAAAACCCCAAACAGGATCACAAGGAGTTGGACACAGCTGAACAACAGAACCTAAACATAGGACATGAAAAAGATTTAATTGTAGCCTAGGATCTAGGTATGGTGGCTATGACTAAAGATCTGTAAGAAAACTTTTTTTTTTTTCAGAAAGAAGTTTTCTAACCAATTTACCCTAGAAGACTGGAACTTAGAAATCCAACAGGTGACCCAAAAAAGATGAAGTCCAAAACATAGTAGCAAAGAACAATGACCAGCAGAGATTAGACAGCTAGAAAGTATCATAAAACCATCTGAAAACAATGGATCAATGCTCAACAGAGACCACTGGGCCCAATGGCCACCACAAGAGCATGAGAGACCCAGCAATACTTTTCTACTCCCTCACCAAACTACTTTGCATTCATTTTGTATAAATTATGTTTATCCTATTGTAGGTTCGTGTTGTCTCCTCTCTGGAACAGAAGCTCCTTGAAGACAGAGACTACTTCACTGTTGGCTTTGTATCTATGGCTTTTAATGTAATACCTTCTGCATAGTAACAGAATAAGAAGAGGGGTTAGATGTGATTCCATTCATCTGAGAATTCATGAGTGAGAGGACTCGCTCAACCAGCACATCCTACTGTCCTCCAGAGCCTAGAGCACTGAGAGGCTGAGTGATTTATTCTGAGTCAGACAGTCACACAGAGATAGAACGTGAATCAAGTTCTTCAAGTGTCCAAGCTGACTTCTTTATCTGCTATGCGGCTTCTCTAGCATAAAGAAAACAATTAAGAAATGTGAGCTGATTGACTGTTTCTTTGGATGTGATACTAATTTCCAAGAGCAGTTAGGTTTGTTTTGTTTTATTTTACTACCTCCTTAATTATCTTCACTATCAGTTCTTTCCTAGTCATCTTTGTTTGGTCCTTTCATGTTGAAAATCATCCTCTTTGCCAGGAAAAAAAAACCCAACAACAACAACAACAAAAAACCAAGCCAAATAAAACCGAGCAGGCTTGCTTCCTTTCTGTTGTTTGTTATTATTGGCTCATGGACCTATAATAGCAGTCCTATCCCTTCACTGTTCCTCCCCCTTTCCCTAGTATATCTTAAAAACAGAAAAGCAACACTTTTGGTTATTATCTATAACTTTCCTCCTCAGCCTCAGCTCATTCTAACCTTTCACACTACTAATGACTATTATTATAGATTATGCCATGCTTTTGTATTCCTTCTGCATTTCAGGTCAGACAGAAGAGAAAAGGAAAAAACAAAATTAGATTTGGATTTGGAGCTAGGACATGGATATGTGTATGTCTTTCTGCGATTTTGTTCTGGCTGCAAGAGTTCTATGGTTAAGTGTTCTTTAAATGTAACACCTATGTGTATAAATATATATATATGTATATATATATGTATATATATATGTATATATATATATATGTACATATATACATATATGCCAATTCTTCCTGGGAATAGTAGATACGTTTGTAGAAGAGTATTTCCCAGATTCCGTCTTCTCCATGTAACTTTTTAAAATCTAAATTGGTTAGAGAGCTCTCTGTGGATTCGTATGGGTCTTATTAGACTTTTCCCTTATCATATGAATCATTTCTTTTTCAGTATTCAGAACTTCATTCCTACCAGCTTTCATCATTTTTTCTTCCTTCCTTGGTTGAATTTTTCCTATAGAACTTTAGGCTATAGGATCATTCTTTCTCCTCCAAATCTAGAATGTTCTTCTGTTGGCCTATGCTCAGCCCTCTCCTCCTTTTCTATCCTAAATTCTAAGAAGTGGTTGCTTTTCCCCAAGTTCCATTTCAATAACTACTTTAAAAAAATAGAAAATCCAATCTGGAATAGAATTTCCTGTGCATTGGAGCAGCCAGCTTTGGAGAGGATTGCCAGAGGTTTACTATCTTTAGGAAAAAGGAAAGTTAATACCAAAACGTGAAATGAGCACAAGGGAATGAAGGGAAGTCATTAACAATTTAGAGCCTGTGGAGTTTCCACAGGACTAAGGATAATGGGAAGATGGGAAGATAGAGGAGGAGGATAGAAACTATGGGAACATGTGGCTACTTGGAATGAGCTTGGGGAGTGCAGACAGAGATAGGAAAGGGTTTTTTTTTTTTAATCAGGGTGGATAATGATTGGTAGTCACTGTGGCAGGGTATCATAGTGCATGGGGCATTAGACTGAGAATCAGAAGAGGTTCTACTCTCATCTCAGGCATTGGTAGCGTTGTGATTCTGGCCAAGTCATTGGATATGTGTCTTAGTTTCTTCATCTGTAAAATGAGAGGAATGACCTCTAACAAGGGTTCTTAAATTTTTTGTGTGCACCATGGATCCCTTTGACAGTCTGGGGAGGTCAAATATTGCTGTGGTTTGTTGCCTACATTCATAATGAAAGGAAATCCTAAGTTTCTGTTAGAGATTAGTAAAAATAATGATGTATTATTTTCCCGTCCAAGTTCACAGACCTGAGATTATTAACCCTTGGCCTATATACTCTCTTCTAGCTCTAAATCTATTATTATCCAATGAGGAAAAGAGCAGAAATTTAATCGACATGGGATGGGGTAGCCCCAGGTAGGCAGAAACTTATAGGACACATCAGCTAGAGAGCTCAAAATTGAATATTGATACAAGGGGCCTTTTCTAATAAAATATTCTTTTAGGTAAAGTGGTATACAGATGTAAGGGATTGTAAGAATAATAAATAATAAATGAAAAATCTGACTCCAAATGAACATAAAAACTGTCTCCTTTCACCATTTTCCATTTCCAGAAAGAATAGTGTCTTTGTTTTTGTTATAGTTTTGATACATCTGCTATTTCTGGGATTAGATTAACCAGATGAATTAAACAAGATGATTAAACAAAAGCCACTTTTCTACCTCAAAATTCTCATTTCCCCCACAGTTATCAGAATCAGAGAGTTTTATGCGTAAATTTGTAGAATAATCTCCAGCTGTGCCTGTGACTAACCCTAAGTAAATAAACAAGCTTCATCTAATTTTTTCTCAGTTTCAAGGGCACATTTTCAGACTTTCCTATTAGAAAATTGTTTCCAGAAGAAGACAGTGAACTAATTGAGTTCTCTTTTCTGAGGGCAACTAGGAAGTCTTTGGCTTCCATATCAACTCTTCTTTGAGGGTTTTCTATGTCCGAGTTGTCCGTAAAGAAGGACTCTCCCTCGGTGGTGGAGCTGTTCCAAAATGGCAGTCATTGAATCTAGGGTGTTTAAATAAAATCTTATTCTGTGATAAGTAATGGACTCTGCAAGGGTGAAGCTTATTTAATAGAAGTTGATGGCCAGACCAGCATATCACATGTGCTCTACTTCTTTTCATTAAGTCCCTCTTTCTGTAAGAGAAAGACTAGATACAGGAAGCCCTGGGCTCCAATTCCACTTGGGACACCTGTTAGCTGTATGACCATGAGAAAGTCACCTTACTTATATGAACCTTAGTTTCCTCATGTGTAAGAGGAAGATAGGGCTATTGCAATACCTATCTCACTAGGTATCCAATAAAATGATGTACATAACAAGGTTTGCACATGTTAGAGTTTTAGGTGATAGATGTGTGTGTGTATGTGTGTGTGTGTGTGTGAGAGAGAGAGAGACAGAGAGAGACACAGAGGGAGACGGAGATGGATAGAGACAGAGGGAGTGAGAGAGAGAGTGAGAGAATGAGAGAGCCAGATACAGAGAAAAAGAGTCAGAGAGATAAAGAGAATGGAAGAGAGAGACAGAGAGTGAGAGAGAGAATGAGAGACAGAGGGAGAAAAAGGGAGAGAGAGAGATGAAGATAGGGATAGAAATATAACAAAGATAAAAATGAATAGAAGTCATAGCTTATAGCTAGCTAGAGATAGATAGATAGATAGATAGATAGATAGATAGATAGATAGATAGA
>NW_020949548.1:3423783-3511700 GCF_900497805.2 Vombatus ursinus | reverse complement strand
AGATAGATAGATAGATAGATAGATAGATAGATAGATAGATAGATAGATAGATAGATAGATGGATGCAAATATACATACACATAGAGCAATGCCTTGAAGTTGGTAAAGAGATCAGGGTGGTGGAGAGGAGTGCTTGCTGGTCAGGAAGAAGTTCCTCCATTGTTCCTATCCTCATTTCCCTCAGGAGTTTGCTCTGACTCTGTGACTGATGGGGATAAAACATGACTGAGAGCCAGCCTCTTCCATTGTAAGGGATTGCGGACAAGGGTAGTAGACTAGTGGATAGAATGGGTGCAAAGGCAGCAGGAGTAGAAGTAGGGCCAGCGAAGTAGAAAAATAGACGATGGGGGAGCAAGCACCATCAGAACAGAGAGAAGCCTCACAGTTAGGGGCTGCCATCACATCCGAAGCACTGGATTTGTGTGGGCAAATAGTTCTTGATGCATATCCGGATAACTTCCATGTCGCTGAAACCTTTTGGGCATCTCAACCCAAAGGTTGCCATTTTTCAGTATATGACTAGTTAGATTGATATTGGAAGTGGGCCCTTTCCCCATTGCTTCACAAGTTCCAATTTGAAAGAAAAAATGCCTGCAGAATTGGGGGGGGGGTGGAGGCAGAGGGGGTGGTTGAAAGAGAAATTAAGATGCAGGAGGAGGAATAACTCCAGCCACACAAGGAGGATGGGAGGGTAAGGAAGAAGGAATGACTGTTGTACTCACTGCCTAGAATCACGTTTTGACAATATTAATTGATATATTCACACACACTCACACAACACAATGTCACAAGACCTGCATTTAAATCATGGCTCTTTCATTTACTACCTGACAGACTGTATGAGTCACTTAACCTCTCTAGACCTCAGTTTCCTCCTTGGTATAATGAGGGGTTTGACTAGATGAAAGCTAATGTCCCTTCCAGGTCTAGATTTATAAACTTATGACCTTATGTGTCAACTTAAGGGCAACATGACATAGCAGATAGGGCCTTAGAATCAGAAAGATTTGGGTTCAAACCTTACCTTTGAAGCAACCCAGACATGTGACCGTGAGCAAGTAACTTAATGTTACAGTGTCCACGCAGCTTCCTAAGTCACAAATGATTGCCAATGAGCATCAGCTCTGGGAAAAGTAGGTTCTGTGCTCCTCACCAAATGAAACAAAAGGTCTAGACCAAAATAAATTGGTGATAGCTGTCATAACCATCATCACCATCATCATTTTACTTCTTTCATTCAAAAATCATCTTTCCTGAGGCTATGGTTACCTCTTTCCTCCTTCCATTTTCTGTTTCATGAACTGCTTTCTGTGAGCCTCTCTCTTTCACCCTTTGGCTCCCTGTCCCACTCTATCTTTGACTTTCTGGTTTATGTTATACAGAATAGGCTTTCACTCTGATAAGTGATTGCTGCCTATTTGATACTATCAAAAATTTTATAAAGTGCCTTCAATAAGCCATTTACTACAAGAGACTTTGGGGAAAAAAGACAAAAATTAAATAATTTCTACACTCAAGGAACTTTATTTCTATTTTTGGGAAAAAATAAGTACATAAACCAGGAAATTAAACTAAATGCAAAATGAATAAAAATAATGTTGGGGGATAAGAAATACAAACAATTGGGGGCACCAAGAATGATGCCCTAAAGGAGGTATCACTTGAGCAAAGTCTTGAAGAGAGTAAGAGATTTCAACAGGCAGAAGTGATAGAGGCAAGACAGATTCAGGGGAGAGCCTGAGGAATATTGTGAACACTGAGATGGAATATCATGTATGACAAACATCGAATGGGCCAGTTACTTCTATAAGCTATCTATCCTATTACCCTTTCCCACCTGGACAGAAAATGTCTCTCTGCTTTGGAGGCCAGGAAGAGGGAAGAATGAGATGATTTCAAAAAATATGGTCTTTATGATATCAGACACAATTTCTGGTCTGTCTCAGAAAGTAAAAAGCTCCTTTTAAGGATCATATTCCTTAGTGTGACTTGAGTGAAAATGAATCATTTAAAGAGGAGGGTCAAGTTGAAATTTGAAATTACTGATTCAGTGAATTTCCAAAGTCATCTTCAAGTGTGTCATATACACAAAGAATTAAGGGGAATATAAACTATAGATAATCTCCTTTCAATGAAAGGGGTTAAGATGCTGCTGATAATACTAACGTCAATATTAATAATAATGTGAATTTACATGATTATTTGAATTTTACAAAGTACTTTATAAATGTTATCTCATTTTATCCTCACAATAGCCCTGGGAAGGAGTGAGGTGGTATTACTATCACATTTTACAGATAAAGAGACTGAGGCAGACAGAGGTTAAGTGACTTGCCCAGGTCACACAGCTAGTAAGTGTCTGAGGTGGGATTTGAATTTAGGTCTTCCTTACTTCAGGTCCGGCACACTTGATTATGCCACCTACCTAGATATACAAATAACTATAATATAAAATGATAATCAATGAATGCAAGATGATAGCTGGAGAGAGGGAGGGGGAGGTTATTATCCCTTGGCAGGGATTTTAGTGATTGAGGATCAGGGAAAAATTCATGCACAAAATGTTATCAGGTTTACATTTGAGTAAGAACCCAGCAGGCCAAGATGAGAATGTAGTACATTTCAGGTATAAAGGACATCATTACATTACCAAAGGCACAAAGGTAGGAAAGTACATTTTTTGGTTGGAGTAGAAAGCCCCTAGAGAGAAATGATAGCGAATAAACCTTGAAAAAAGAACGGCAGCATCCAAGTGTGTATGATTTTATATGTCTTTCCTGAAGAGTAATTAAAGCTATCAAAAGATGGAAAAATTGGGGCAGCTAGGTGGCGCAGTGGATACAGCACCGGCCTTGAAGTCAGGAGGACCCGAGTTCAAATGTGGCCCCAGACCAAACATTTAACACTTACTAGCTGTGTGACCCTGGGCAAGTCACTTAACCCCAATTACCTAAGAAAATTTTTTTAAAAGATGGAAAAATCACCAAGCAGAGATTCTGGATTCAATTAAGAGTAAAGCAAAGCTGGTTGCTGAAATTAAAATAATTGAAATCTCAGGAGAAAGTAAGCACCCCTTCTTGGAATTTGTGAGAAAGGAAACTTAGTCTAGTATATACCCAAAATTTTGAGAGGTCAGATTTCAAGGGGCTCAGAGAAAAGATTGAGTAGGATTCCATGGACTAAAATTCTTCAGAAGGTAGACCAAGAGGGATGTAAAAGTCTCCAGAATAAAATTCTGGAGACATCAAAAGTAGCAATTGAATTGAAGAGGAAAAGAGACAGTTGTACAAAGAAACCAATATTAATACACAGTCCACATCAACTTAGATATTACTTGTTCAGATTTAGGTTGGATTAAAGAACTTTTGAGATCCCTTATAATCTTGATATTTGTGACAGAAAACAAAGAATGTTCTGTTTCATTTGGCAAGTCATAAGCAACCAATGAAGACATTTGAGCAGATGTATGGTATGATCAGCCCTACCTATGAGGAACAATAATTCAGTTGTATATTAAGAATAGATTGGAGGGGGCAGCTAGGTGGCACAGTGGATAGAGCACCAGCCCTGGATTCAGGAGGACCTGAATTCAAATCTGGCCTCAGATACGTAACACTTATTAGCTGTGTGACCTTGGGCAAGTCACTTAATCCCATTGCCTAGCCAAAAAAAAAAAAAAAAAAAGAATCAATTGGAGGGAAAAGAGTAAAGGTTGAGTGATCCATTAGAAAACTATTAACATATTGCAAATCACAGCCTTTCAGTTCTCTGAGCAACTGTCTCAAAGTTGCAGAGAAGGTGCTACCCTGCATTGGTAGAGAAAGTTTACTTTTCCTAGAATTTCTATATGAACGAAATCCCAGATCCTGACTCCATTCAAATTCTTGTCAGCATAGTTCCATCATTTAGGACTCAGTGCCTGTCCTTGGAAGCAAGTTTAGGGAGACAGTGCCAAGGTCACACTGCTGGAAGATAGAGGAATGTGAGATCTAAATCGAGGTTTGTTTGTTTTTCACTCCAAATGGAATATTTTCCTTACTACAGTGTTGCCAGTTAAATGGTACAGATATTAAATACTATTGGAGCAGAGAGGAAGAGAAAAATAGATCATATTGTGAACTAAAGTAGGGAAGTCGTTAAAAACACACACACACACACACACACACACACACACACACACACACACACACTGGGCCTGAATAATGGGAACATTTTGGACACATGGTAATGGGGAATGAAAGACAGAAGGGATCTTATTACATATTGAAAATAATATAGGAAAACCTCCAATTCTTAAAATGCTATGGGAGGTTTATTAGCAGACAGTATCTGCCAATTTTTTTTTCCATAACTGAGAAAGCACCAAATGCATTTATTCTTGAGTATTAAAATCCAGCTTTAGGTTTTTATGATTCGTCAGTCATCTTAATGTTGGTTAGATAATTAGTTGATGTAACAGAGATATGAGTTCTTAAATAAGTCCTTTAAAGCTTGTGAAAGAACAATTCCCCAGCTCCACACAAAACATGAAGAATATGTTGCTGTGGTGGGGGAAGGGAGGTAACAGAGGGACCTCATGTTTCCGGCAGAAGATTCACTTCAAAATGACAAGCCTAAGAATTCTGATAGGAATCTACTTTTCTTTTAGCTAGCAAATGTCCTATAGTTGGCATTTATCTTGGGGAGCTTTTTTACACTAAAATATTTTGAAAGAAAGAATTTCTACAATATTTATATTTTTGAAATATTTGGAAATGTAATAGAGAAGGGGGAACTATTTGGAGACAGTGAATCCTGTGATCACAGATTGGAAATAGAAAGGACTTTGGAGGTCACTAATTTTCAGATGAAGAGAGAGACTCGGAAAGAAGAAGTGAGGAACATTAAAATGACAAATGTGATATAGCTGTTTGTTAAATAAAAAAATAAGGGCAGCTAGGTGGCGCAGTGGATAGAGCACTGGCCCTGAAGTCAGGAGGACCTGAGTTCAAATTCAGCCTCAGACCAAACACTTAACACTTACTAGCTGTGTGACCCTGGGGAAGTCACTTAACCCCAATTGCCTAAAAAGAAAAAAATTAAATTAAAAAAAAATAAAAAATAAAGAAATGGCATGTTAAGAAAGGAAGGAAGGAAGGAAGCAAGAAAGGATGAAAGGTAGGTTAAGAAGGAAGGAAGTAAAGGAGAGAAGGAAAGGAAGGAAGAAGGGATGGAAAAGAAGGAAGGAAGGAAGGAAGGAAGGAAGGGAGGGAGGGAGGAAAAAAAGAAAGAAGGAAGGAAAAGTGAGTTGGCTCAGTTCTAACAACCAGAAAGTTTTAGAGGTTAGACTTGAACCCAGGTCTTCCTAAATCCAATATCAGATATGAGCAAAACAATAGGGATTGGAATTGGGATTTCATTTATACAGGAAACTTGAAGAAGAGTAAATGTTTTCCAATATGGGTTGGTATTTTAGAGAGTGTCACCCAGGGCACTGAGAGATTTAGGGATCTGTCCAGAATCATACAGCCAGTACATATCAAAGCTTGGACTTGATCCCAGGTCTTCTTGCCTCTCCAGACTCCAAGTCCAGATTGAAATTAATTTTACTTTTATAGATATTTTTAAAATCTCAGTCATTTCCTGATATGCTGTGCCCTTAGCACCCCTGCTTATAACAAAGAAAAACAGTCAAGAAAAATCAATTGACAAAGCAACTGTTTCTGTCATGGTTAGTAAATGGTAGAGCCAGAAATTGAGACCAGACCTTCTCTCTTTCTTTACACATTATGCTCAACACAGTCACTCCAAGTTTGGCAAGCGCTATGAGAAGTCTGAAGCTTTGTTCAGATTTTTTAGTTTATTGGCATAAAAAATTTATATCTGCAGAACTCCATCCCTTGGAAAAGGAAGAGAACCACTCAAAATATTGAGAAGAGCAATGTAAAATAAATCCAGAAAGGTAAGCCAAGTCTTATTATAGAGGGTTTTAAATGCCAAGTTGAAGGACAGGATGTATGCCTGTCAATTTGCAGAAGTCTAAAATTATCAGGGACAGCCTGGGAAGTTAATGTGTTCTTGCTCACTGGAGGTCTTCAGCAGCATTGGAGAGGAGACTTCTGCTCAGTTATGAATTAGGTTAGATGGTCTCTGAGTCATCATTAAAATAGGAATAGCAAATGAGTAGTCTAGTTAGAACTTATTAATTGGCCTATGGGGGCAAGGCACAAATGGGAGAAAAAGCTGAATTGGTTAAAGTGAGATTACAGTTATTTTTAAAGATATGAAGCCAGGTCAGGGAAGAGGAGATACGCCAGCACAGCAGTTTCTGTGAAAAGACCAGGCACCTTAAGTGACCACTAACTAACTGTATATGCAGTTGCTAATAAATGTTAATGTGATCTTAGACTTCATTTTTGGAGATAAAGGGTTGCCAGTGAGGGAAGTGAGAGTCTTAGCTAGTCAGACCACATTTGGAGTAGTTTGTTCCTCTCCAACTTCTATATCTTAGAAAAATCATTGGTAAACTGGAGCGAGTCCAAAAGAGGAAAACCAGGATGTTAAAATGGCATAAAACTCTAGTTAGCGCAGTTCTAGATAGGGCAAACCTACCTCGATTTTGCCCCACGATGCTGTCATTAGCAATGGGCAAGCTTCCTGTGGGGACTGACATCCTTCATATGCAGGCAAAGAGACTGCCATCCTTGCACCTCATACTTTGTAGTTCTCTGCCAGCCTGTACCATGCAAATAACTCCCCTTCCTTCCCTGAACTTATCCCCAGCATCCCACTGTGGTAGCAACCATCATCGCTACCTTGGTCTTTATTCTCCCACACCGCTCAAAAAATTGAGGGGGTCTCTCTAGGGGTCAGGGCTTCTCTTGTCACAGATTAACTGTGCCAGAGGTGGGAATGTCTTTTGCACCCCAACCCCGACTTGCATTCACCCTGCCCATCCCATCCGAGGTTAAAGAAATGGCCTTGAATATGAGTGTTGGAGAATGGAATTGTGACTCTTTAGCCCGGAGAAAGATTGAGGCGAGGGAAGATATGAGAATTATATAGAAATATCTGAAGGATTATCGCATAGGAAAAGGATTCCATTTTGTTTTGCTTAGTCCTATCAGGTGGATGATGTAAGGAAATAGGTTTGTGCTATACTTACAGAATTAGCAGTCAGTTTTGCTGGTTTCTCCTCCTCCATGTAAGTGACGGGGCCCAGGTTAACTGGTTTCAATAATATTTTGAGAACAAATAGCAAATGGACCATCTTAGGACTTTGGAATGAATAAATAAGAAGTATTTAAATACACTGTTTTCTTGAGTCTCAGAGGAAGAGGAATCCCTTTTGCTTATCAAAAGCCAACACCTCTTCCTGGATTATTGATCCCTCCTTTTCCTATATCCTCCAGAGATTTACCCCTTCCTACAATCCCTCCTTCTCCCAAACTTCCTATGTCAATTTTATCCAACGACTCCTTCCCTGTCATCTACAAACTTACAAAACATTTGAAATACATTTGAACATCACATTTCGCTATCATAAATTTGTGAGATTGATGCTGTTGCTATCCCCATATTACAGATGAGGAAAGCGAGGCCCAGAGAGATAGTCGGGCATGCTCATGTACCACAGATCTGAGGTTGAATTCAAAATTGAGTCTCCATTCATCTAAGTATAGAGTTCTACCTTCTACTCTACACTGCCTCTTTGCCAACATAGCGACCACACAGGTCAGTCATTGGATATTGTTTATTGCCTTGAGCAGAGATTGTCTTTATCTCACCAAAGTCACATCTGGAGATATTTGCTTTTTGCTTCTCACTTACTTCAGTCATATTAACTCTGCTATGATATGTGAGGTTGGTCCATCATAAAACATAATGTATTGGTTATTGAATCTGGAGGCTTTAGAAGACTAATCTTCTCCTTCAGCCTGTAAACATTTGCACTGGATCAGACTTGTTGATTTTTTCATTAGTGTTGGTGGAATGTTTATTCTATCTGAATCAACAGAAGACAAGGAAGTAAATGGTGTCCCCTTATCTTTCAAACTGCTATTGATGAGAAAATGAAAATGTTGGTCAAATTATTGTCAAAGAGTAATTCCATTCAGTGTTACAGTGGCAAAACTTATGCCCTCCTCCTTATTCTCTAAATAGAAGGTAATAATAACTGACTTAGGTGTGGCATTTTTCAAGTTCAAAAAGAATGTTCCTCAAAATAATTTGCCCAAAATATTACAGTTACTAAGTTTCACAACTCAGTGTCAGGAATTTAGGCTCTTGTGGGGCCCAGAGGGTCAAAGAGAAACAGCTGTGCCCTGGAATCTATCAGGAGATATGGGTACCTACCAATCTGAGGCGTTATTTAGGAGAAAAAAGATATATGTTTGGTGTTGGTAGGTTTGGCACTTGAGAGGTTGCGCTTGGTGTAACACTCAGGGAGCAAGGAAGGACAATGAGTGGGTGTGGTGAGAGTGCTTCTGGAGTCTTGTTTCGGTGAGACTGAGAATGAGAGGTCAGTGGTTAGGGAGGAGTGAATTCAATGAGCCAGTGGTTTCAGTGGCTGCATTCAGGAGAAGAATGGAGGAAGAGAAGGAGGAAGGGAGTCAGTGCTTATATGCAGATTGTGGGAAAGAGAAGACTCAGGCGATATATGATACCCATCTTTGGATATCTTAAGAGCTATTATATGGAAGAGGGATTATACCTCTCTGCTTGGCACCAGAAGGCATAAGTAGGAGCAGTGGGTAGAAGTTATAGAGAATCAATCTGTCAATCAGAAGATGATTGTTAAATGATTCCTATATGCCAGGCACTGTGCTGGGCACAGGGGATACAAATACAAATGTTGGAACAATCCATATACTCAAGGAGCTTTTTATAAAATAACTATTTATTTACCAGATCTGAATTATTCATCCAGATCTAAATTTGTTATTCAGGTTTTTTTTTTTACATGTGATAGATTTGGATTTTAAAAATCACATTAGAGTTTGAGCTCCTTGAGAAGAGTGAGTACCCAATGTTTTCCTTGAATTCCCCACACTTGGCACAGTGCCCGCCATATAAACAGTCTAAAAACTGCTTATTGATGCAATATTCAAGAAGTTAGACACTGTGAAACAACTTTTACTATATGAATAAACTACTGTAATCATTTTGACAAAAGTAAAAAAATTCAGAATTTGATTATTTTAATAAAGCAAAATTAGTTGCTTATAGTCTATTTTTTCCCTTTGCAAAAATATTTAACTTGTTAAAGGTTTTCATGTTCTGAATTTTTTTAACAAGCATTGGTAAAATGCTTGTGGTGGTTTAGTAATTTAGTAGTTTAAAACATTAATAGTATTCAGTTATAGTTTTTATTTTCTCTTTGCAAAAACTGTTTTAAAAAAATCAAACAGCAAGACACTAATGTATATCAGATACAACCTAGAGCTTGATTATCCCTACACCAAAAACAGATGCTCCCATTTTCAACCCATCATCAATGATCACATTAAAGTTATTTTTAAATGTATCAATGAAAATGTCTTGACTTGTACATGAATTAGATTTAAGTGAGGCAGAGTTGTGCAAAGTTGTCAGCCTCACTTGCTTCCAGAATCATCAAATTTCACACGAAGGAGTTGATATTCTATTTGATTTGTGTGCCATGGTCACAACAAATAAATAATAAATAAATAAATAAATATAAAAAGTGATTGGCAAGAGCTGGAGGGCACAGACAAGTTTGATCTAAGGAAGATATTTCAAATAATGAGAGCTATCCAAAGGTGGAATGGGCACATCCCATTCCTATTTCAGGGCTTAAATCATCAGATGGATTGAATGGCTTAAGTAAATGGATGATCACTTGTTGAGAATTTGGTAGAGTGGATCTTTGTTCAGATATGGGATGAAGCCCAAAGCCACTGAGTTATCCTCCACCTCTGATATTATATGCTTCTGTGCCAAGAACACACGGAGCTTTGGAAACAGACTTGAATGAGATTATGTGTAATAGTAGAGCTGTGGTCCAGTTATGAGTGGCCCTGAATACGGTATAATCAGTAGCATGCTCTGTGATAAACACTATAAAAGCATAATCTATCTCAAGAAGTATCTATATCATGGGCCTCTGAGCTCCACCTGCCTTCTGTTTTGGGAAAAGTATGCATACCCTGTGAGTTATAGCCTAGGTAACCTGACATATAGAGGGTGAGGATACTAGATCCAAGTCTTCTGACTCTCATTCTAGTATTCTGAATGTATTAATTATCGCTGACTCTCTGGTGTGCTCGATGAAAAGGGTATTCATTGGCCTGACATTCCAGAGTCGGGCATCCTATCTTAGATCTAACAAATAACGTAGCATTTATTTAGCACCCACTATGTGCCAGGTACTGTGTTATACAAATATATCTCATTTTATGCTCACAATAACCCTGTGAACTAGGTTCTGTTGTTTTCTTCATTTTACAGCTGAGGAAACTGAGGTAAAATAGAGGTAAGTGGTTTGGCCAAAGTTGTACAGCTAGTAAGTATCTGGGATCATATTTGAACTTGTGTCTTGCTATCTCCAGGCTGAACATTCTATCCATTGCACCAACTAGTGCACCTAGCAATGTAATCTTGAGTAAGTCACTTCCTTTTCTGGGATGTGGATTGTTCCCCCACATGTGAAAAGAAAGAATTGCCCTAACTTTGCCTTTACTCATTCCTACCTTATCTTATTGTGTGAGTACTAGAGAGTGAAATACTCACATTCGTACTGCTCCATGAAGCTTCTATCAACTTTTCCTTTTGTCCGTGGAAACTCATCTCACATTGTGTTTAGTTTCTTTCCAAAAACTTTATGCCTTGGTCCTGTCACTCTTTTCTATAACTGATTGATTAGAGGGAAAGCTAATTTTTTGAGCACCTAAATAACTTTTTTCTCCTGTGCTAGATAAACACACCTCATTCTTTAAGATAACACTTTAGTGGAATAGTAGTAGACAAGATGACTGTCATTGGCTCTTGCTTCCCAGTGTTGGCATTGGGTGCTCATGTGGCTGTATACCAGGGACATTTTATTTATATGAAGCATTTTTTTTTATTATGCTCTATTGAAACCTGCACTCTGCTTAATAAATTAAATGGCTGAAGCTGGAAGCTAGGTTTTCATATGTGAATCAGTCTCTCTAGGCTGAATTACCCTATATCATACCCTGAAAACTCTTTTTACAAAAGTTAGGAAATTGATTTCAAATGTTTTCATAATATTTATCCAAGAGAGAGACCATATGATATTGTAGAAAGAACACTCGTATCTGAAAATGCAGAGCTAGAAAAGACCTCTAAGGCGCTCAAATATATCCTTTCTATTTTACAAATGAAGAAACTGAGACCTATTGAGGTGAAGCAACTTGTCCATAGTCACATAAGTATAAGTTGTAGAATCATAATTGAAACCCAGGTCTTTCAACTACAGCTTCATTAAGGTCCAATGTACCATGTGAGGTGTTGAACAGACAAAGACAGGCACAGCACAAACCCTGCCTTCTGGAACTGGGCAGTCTAATGGAGGAAAGAATGAGCATCCATATAACTATCATACAGGGAGGAGTGAGATGCACAAATAATCAGTCCAACAAAAAGCTATGACAAATTTCCCATGGTGTTCAGAAGGAATGAAGATCACTTCCATATAGATTTAAGTCTTGCCTCTGCTCCTACTTTATAACTCACATTACAGAGTGTGAAGTGTTCAGGAGGACTGACATTTCTGGTGGAAGGGCTTGCTGAGCACTTTTCAGGGCTGCTCATCCGCATTTGGTGTCTGTCTGATTCTACCTGTGGCTCCAAGAAGTTGTAACATGTGCACCAGTTACATCCAGTAAGCTGTCTTGGCATTCAGGATAAACCAGGTTGAAGGTAACCAGCGGGCCCCAAACCTGTCATTGAGTTAGGGGGATGTCTACCACAAGCATGGGAAGACTTTTTCTGACAGAAGAATGAGCACAATTTGTTTAAACGGCCATCACAGCTGCTGAAGCAGGCGTTGTAGAGAGCTTTGGACGACCAAAGTCATCCACTGCATCCAGGGCCATCACCAGTCATCTCGACTCTTATCCTGCCATTGGACTTTGATGACTCAGGAAAAGAGAGTGATGACTTTGTGGAACTCTGCCTCACTTAAATCCTATTCACACATAAATCAAGACATCACTCCACGATGACACTGATCCTCTTTGAATACAAAGGACAAACAACCATAACTCACGTAAACTTAATAGCATTAATGGCATTTGGATGTTTGTAAATCAGTTCCTTTGCTACACCACTGGGAAACAGATATTGCAAGAATCATTAAATCAGTTTGCTAATGAGGAAACTAAAGTTTGGAGATTAAGTGATACATCTGAAGTCTTACAACTTGGGTGGCAGAGCTTGAATTTTTCAGAATGCTTCTGACTCTAATTCTAGTACTCTTTCTAGTACAATATTTCAGTCAATAAGCTTTTCTTAAGCACCTGCTATGTGAAGTGCACTGTGCTAAGGGCTGGGGACGCAAACAAAGGGCAATCCAAGTACTCAAGGTGTTCCCTGAGGCATTCTTACTTGACTTCCCCTGCCATGATTGGTCAAACCCTAATATTTACCTACAGATTAACATTGCAAAGCTTCATTGTTATTAAGTTATTCTTTGCTGGTATGAAGTGATGATGTATTTATATTGTCATGTTGCTTATTTTATAAAAGACTCACAAGTTCTTGGGACAGTCGTCCATGTGTTTTTTTCTGGACCAAAGCAGTCTTTCTGAACCATGACTGTCCTTCTGTAACAAATATATCATTTGTATTCCAGAGTATGGAAGTTCAGGACCTAGTGGGCAACTGGCCTTCAGAAAGTAAATATGCTTTCAACTGATCCTTTTCCCAGTGCCTCACCATTTTCATCTGTCAGCAATTTACAGTAGCATCTCGTTCTTCTGACCAAGAGCAAGTTGAGTTGCCTAGGATGAAAATCCAACCATTATTGTGTCTCTTTTACCCACTAGGATAGTGATGATCTGGGAACATATTAAGGTAGGATGCACTCACTTCCTAAAGGGAGAGAAGTCATGTGCATAGTTATGTGCTGATATTCTGAATTGTATTATAACTCTAAGTGAAATATAAGGAGCAAAGATATCATGAAAGGAGAAGTGATTTTCAATGAGAGAGAAGACTTCAGGAAATGAAGCAGTCAGGTACAAAAGATTGCCTGATTTGGAGGTAGGTTTCAACAGCAGCTCTGTATTTTATTGCTTATATGATGATGGACAAGTCATGTAATTTCTTTGTGCCTCCATTTCTTCTTCTGTTAAATGAAAGAGTTGAACTAGACGCCCTTTCAAGGGCTCCTTATATTTCTACATCTTTAATCCTAACATTGTAAAATGATATTTTCACTGGGCCTTGAAGGATGGACACATTCATACCAACATCCCGTTGGATTATCAGGAGGGGAAAGGTTACACTTCAGGTTTAAGGAGTCCCTTGACCAAATGTCTGGAGTAAGTGGGATGTACAGGGTCTATGGAGAATGTGGTAAGTTTTCTACGTTGGATGGAACATTACAGTGTTTGTCAGGGAGTCACAGGATATGAGGTTGGAAAGTTAGGGTAAAACTAGAGAGATAGTTAAGGGCCTTGAATTCCTGGGTTACAGTGCACATTTGAGAAAGTACTGCTGTGTAAAAATAAAAAATTTTCAGCTGTAGCACAAGGAAGATTCATTGAATACTCCCAGACAAAACTCTAAACCACAACCCTCCTACCAGGTGCTTTTCTCTCTTCTTCCAGAACTCATGTCACATTTTAAGCCCTCAGCTTGACAGATATGGCAGACTTTGCCCTGTAGTTCTCAAAGGTGATGTCAGATTTCTCTTTTTTATGAAGAAAGCACACAAATATTGATAGTTCCCACTCTCACCCCCACTACTATCATCCAAGTGCATCTACTTGCTCCACCATGCTGAGCTTTATGGGAAAAAATAGACTGGCCCACTTTGGTCTAGTTATACCCATAAAGTGAGTAGTTGCTCTTTGGAGCTCAGTATTGTTACCTCCTTTTCAGAGTTTGGTGACACGCATCCAACTTTTTATTGTTTTCTGCTTTTTTTTCATTTTTTCCTCAATTACATGCAAACAAAATTTTTTAACATTTGTTTTTGTTTTAAAGTTTGAGTTCTAAATTCTCTCTCATCTTCCTTCCTATGCTCCTTCCTTGAGAAGGCAAGTAATATGATATATGAGTGGTCATGTAAAGCATTTCCATGTTAGCCATGTTGCAAAAGAAAATGCCAAAAAAAGTTAATAATAAAGTAAAAAGAAAACAGTGTGCTTTGATCTTCATTTAGACCCCATCAGTTCTTTCTCTGGAGGTGAACAGCATTTTTCATCATAAGTCCTTTGGAATTGTCTTGGATCATTGTATTGCTGAGAATAGTTAAGTCATTCACAGTTCTTCATCAAACAATATTGCTGTTACTGTGTACAATGTTCTCCTGATTCTGTTCATTTCACTACATATCAGTTCATGTAAGTCTTTCCAGATTTTTCTGAAATCATCCTGCTTGTCATTTCCTATTGTACAATAGTATTTGATCACAATCATATACCACAACTTGTTTGGCCATTCCCCAATTGATGGGCAACCCCTCAATTTCTAATTCTTTGCCGCCTCAGTAAGAGCTCCTATAAATATTTTTGTACAGATCTTTTTCCTTTTTCTTGCTCTCTTTTGGGTACAGACCTAGTAGTGGTGTTATTTAGTCAAAGGGTACGCACAGTCTTGCAGCCCTTGGACATCCTTTCAAATAACTCTCCGGAATGGTCATATCAGTTCAAAACTCCATCAACAATGCATTGTGTCCCAATTTTTCCACATCCTTTCCAGCATTGGTCATTTTCCTTTTCTGTTATATTAACCAATCTGATAGGTATGAGGTGGTACATCAGAGTTGTTTTAATTAGCATTTCTCTAATTGGTAGTGATTTAAAATATTTTTTTTTCATATAACCATAGATAGCTTTGATTTCTTTGTCTGAAAACTGCCTATTCATATCATTTGGCCATTTATCGATTGGGAAATGACTCATATTCTCATAAATTTGACTCACATCTGTATATATTTACGAAATGAGGCCTTTACCAGAGATACTTGGAATAATAATTTTTCCCCCTTTTTCCTTCCCTTCTAATCTTGGCTACGTTGGTTTTTATTTTCATTTTAATTTAACACGATCAAAATCATCCATTTTGCATCCCATAATGCTATCTGTTTTTTGGTCATAAATTCTTCCCTTATCCATGAACCACACAGGTAAAATATTCCATGCTCCTCTAATTTGCTTATGATATCACCTTTTAGGTCTAAATTATGACCTTATTTAGGTATACAGTGTGAGATGTTATTCTATACTTAATTTCTGCCAATCTGATTTTTAGTTTCCCTATCAAATAGTGATCCCTTGTCACAATATCTTAGGTCTTTGAGATTATCAAACACTGGACTACCACGGCCATTTACTATTGTGTATTGTGGGCCTAATCTATTCCACCGATCCATCACTCTATTTTTTAGCCATTATCAGATTGTTTGGATGGTTACTACTTTACAATACAGTTTGAGACCTGGTATGACAGGCCAGCTTCCTTCAGCTTTCTCCCCTAATGGTTCCCTTGATATTCTTAACCTTTTGTTCCTCCAGGTGAATTTTCCTTTTTCTAAATATCTTTAAAAACCTTTGAGAATAACCACAATTTAATCAGCATTCTCAGCCATGGAAACAAAGATAAAGTATACCCCAAATGCTTTGTTGATGACAATGATACTTTTGGGGTTCAATTTCCTTTTCGTTGAAATTATAGAAGATGCCCTTGGTGTGGAGGCACTGAGCCCACCAGGGTACCAGTTATACCAATCATTGTTAAAGCGGGAAGGTAGGGCAGTAGGAAGAATAAGGGAATTGGAGTCCTGAGAGGTTAGAGGGAGAGGTAGAAGGAACCTCAGGAACCAACTAGTCCCACTCCCTAATTTTACACACGGGGAAATAGGAAAGTAAGTCAGCTTTTCCATCATTTCCCTCATTTAATCAGGAGAGACCTGATACTGACACTTACTAGTGAGGCTTCCATGGACAAATCATCTGAACTCTCAAAATCTCATTTTCCCCATTTATAAAATGAGGGTGATTTATATTGTCAGACTTGGTATATCAGTCACTTTTACTGATTTTTTTGTTTGCTTTGTAAAAAGTCTTTGTTGGAAAGTAAAACGTTTCTGGAGTAAAAGAGTATGAGATATATTTCTGGGGTAAGTTTAGGTATAAAATATAATATGAAAATAAAAGTAATCAATTTTAAAAATTTAAAAACGGGGATGCTAATACTGGTAGTGAAAGGCAGCATAGTTTAGCAGAGTACTGACTTTAAAGAAAAAAAGGATTGTATTAAAATCTTGCCTCTGACACAAACTAGCTTTTTGACTTCAAGCAATTTACTTAACCGATTGTGCCCTGAGACAATATGAATTGCTAAGTGTTGGGTCTACAAAAAAAAGGCAAAAACCTGTCCCTGCCCTCATGGAGTTCACAATCTAATGGAGAATACAACATGCAAACAACTATGTAAAAACAAGCTATATGCAAGAGAAATTCAAAATAGTAAACAGAGAGAAGAAATTAAAATTGAGTGAGATTGGGAAAGGCTTCCTATGGAAGGTATTTTGGGATGTAAAAGAAGCCAGGAAAGCCAGGAGATGGAGATGAGGAGCAAGAGAATTCCAGGCATGGAGGACTGTTGGTGGGAAAAAAAAGAGTCGGGAAATCAAGGAGCAGAAAGTAGGCTATTCTCACTGGACCACAGAGTAGGGAATGGGGGACTGGACTATATGGTGTAAGACCAAGAAAGTAGAATATGGGACTATATCTGTGATGCCATTGGTACGTCATGGTGTCAAACTCAAATAGAAATGGGTCCATGTGATGGGGTGCTTGGGTGCTTGTGCTTGTACTTGTGAAGAAGGGGGGGGCTTGGGGTGCTTCTAGATGCACAGAGGCACCCCAAGATGGTGGGGAAAAGCCCAGATCATGGCGCGGATCTGCCTGAATGAATTCAACTCAGATCTTCTTCCAGTCAGAGAAAAAGTTTATTAAAGATAAGCATATAGGCCAGACTCCAAAGGAACCCAAACATCAGTGATCTAAATGGGGGTTAAGGTGGTCAGGTGACACTCATAAGGATGAGTGGCATGAGGCAGTCTAGAAAGCTCAGTGTCTGAGTGGGTGCTGGGGCTAAAGTGGTCAGGCCAAGTGACGCCCATGGGCATAGGGTCTCATCCTCTAGGGGCATGAGAAATTCCCAGGGTCTGAATGGGGGCTGGGGTGAAACCTAAGTACAGAAAGTCTTGGGGAGGGGTCTAGGAGTGGCCAAGCAGTTTGGGGTGAAGGGAAGTAGGGCCTAGGGAGATCTGGATGGGGGTGGCCAGCAAGCTGGGGCCAAGGGAAAGCCTGGGTCCTGGACCTTGCCTAGCTAGGATTAAGTGTGGGAATGGCCAGGAAGGCAACACAATGGAAGGAGAGGTCAGTTGAAGGGTCCAGGTGAGAATTTCCTTTTGGAACGTCTGAGGGATTTGAACAGACAATGAGAATAGATAATGAAGGGAGCTGAAAGGGGAAGTTTGCTTTCAAAGGGCTTTTAAAGGGAAATAAAGCAGTTTCTAAAACTTTAAGGGTTTCCTGGGACTGGTAAACAAACTGAAGCCAGGTTCTTTTCAGGGCCAGAGAAGAAAGATGCATTTGAATAAGCTTTCAAATTGAGAGAGATAAGTGAGTATACAAGGAATCTAAAAGTTTTAAGGTTTTTCTGGGAATTGTAGGTAAACCTCTTTACTTGGACCCCAATTTCTCCTCAGTCTCAGAAACTCTGTCTCTGACAATCACTCCCCAGCCCAAGGACACTGTGCCTAGCAATTACTCATGTGTGGGCCTCAGCAAGACCCTTATCTCTCTCCCTGGTGCAGCTACACAAAACTGGGTGAGAGTGCTGGGCTGCTTAGGCCCCAGACCTCAGATCATGTTTCTGGAAGTCTCCCAATTCCTTAGTAAGTTCCTGTCTTGTGAGAAAGCTTTCCCTTGTTGCAGAGCATTCTCTCATCAAGACAGAGGGAGACGGGTGCCTTGCCCAGCCCAAGGAGTTTTGTCTCTGGTTGGTCCAAGGACTCTTCCTCCTGCCAGACTCCCAAGATCCATACCTCTGTCATCTCCCTCCCTGTCTGGTATACTCCCTGTACTTTCTCATCCATAGCTCCCAAAGATACCTGGACCTTTAGATTACCTCATCAGTGACCCTGGCATTCCTTTCCCATGGCCTTTTCCATATAAACCCTAGCTCCATCCTCAGTCTCTTGCAGGTTCCTTAAGAATCCTTGCCCACTGAAAAGTGTAACAATAAATCTTTGCCACCTTGACTTAAAGAATGCTTGAGTCTGTGAATTCATTCCAAATGACCCCGTCCTGTACTTCAGTCTTTAAGGGGTCTCAACCTCTCAGATGGCAACACATGCGGGCCACATATTGACTCAGAAAACCACAAATTAACATTATGTATATTTTATTGTATATTTATTTTATTGAACATTTCCCAAGTATATTTTATTCTGGTTCCTACACATTTGAAAATTTGGGGGGGTGGGGCTCTTGCAGCTGGCAAGCTGTGAACTTGACATATTTGATACAGGGAACTCTCTGATGAGAAAACTCCCTCTATGATGACAAGTAGGCACCTTCTCTGTAACTCGTGGTCTTAGAGGATTGTCTAGAGTACTGGGAAGTTAAGTGACTTTCCCAAGGTCACAAAGCTTGGGCCAGAGAAGAGACTGGAAGATCATCCTTCCTCTGACACTGACTCTTGAAGATGCTTAGTAGCAGCCACTAACTACTGAATGAATTCACATTGTTAGTAGGAAACAGAATGGCTGGCCTGGCTCTAGATTAGGTGGACTCTTCATATTAGTTTGGGAACACATGGCCCCTGGATCAAGACGTGGCAGGAACCTCAGAGGTCATCTACTTCAACCCTCTTGTTTCATAGATAAGGAAACTGAGGCCTATGGAGGGGATGTTTACCAAGACAATAAGGTCATAAGTATTCAGAGATGGGACCTGAACCCATACTTCAAACAGGTATGAAAGTTTGGGATAATGCATATGCAAAGCTACGATCCTTAGCTGGCAATTGTATTCCCAGGTGGTGATTATTGATATTATAGAAAGGTATTTGGGAAGTCTACTAACACCAGCGATTTTTGAATCTAACTTCTTTGTTTCAATTGAAAGAGAAATTATGAAATCCCTATCCCTGAAGGGACTAATGATAACTAACATACATTTGGATTTATACTTCATAATAATTCTGAGATCTATATTGTATCTTTGCATTTAAAATCAATGTGAATTTAAAATTTGCCTTTGTGAAGTTTTGGTGACAATGTAGATTTTTAGATTTACTAGAATATTTTTGTTCCTGAGCTCATTTTTATAATGAAAGCTTTATTCAGCAATATTTTGTAAGGCACACAAGCTTACCTCTATATGGACAACTTCATGGAATTGTCCTATGTACCCTTGCAAACCATCGCTTTGCTTTCTCTTGTATAATCACAGGTGAATGAACTCACGTACCACTCAAATTATGGGGCAATCAAGTTCATTTTATTACTGTATCTTATCCTCAAGGGAACATTTATGAGAGGGAAGAGGCAATAGTCACAGAAAATCGGCAGGCATTTGTATCATTCGATGGCACATCCGCATTAATTCCAATGTCCATCAAAATATTTTAAGAACAGTTTCACTGACGTCCTTTCAGATGCCTCAGCCTTGTGTGGAAATGATTCTGCCATTTCCCAGGGCAAGCCCCAGCAGTTTGTCAGACCATCTTAGGAAGGCTTGATATGAGCCTGGATACAGACTGTGTACCTGTTGTCTGAGGGCCAACCTCGCTAAATTTGGGGAGGCACTTCAACAGATTGACTTCAGTTAGAAACGTTTTTCCCTAGCCTTTACAACTCACATAGACTCCTAAGGATTAGAAGGATTGTCAACTACATTAATGGAGCAAGGGAAAGAATGTCCTTGTTGATGAAATCACAGGTCAGCAACATAGGATGGAAAGAGCTTTGGCTTTGGAGTAAGATGACCTGGGTTGATAACTCACTGCCAATATTCTCTATCTGTGTGAGGTTAGACAAGACAGTGAACATTCCTATGCCTCCATTTTTTCATCTGCAGAATGGGGAAGGGATAGAGTAGATGGTTTCTGAGGTCCCTTTCAACTTTAAATCTATGATACTGTTGTAGTATTCTAAAAAGCAAAGCAATTTATAGACTTTTGATGATAAAAGTTAAGCCATGTATCATTTGTCTAGATTCATGGGAAGGAAGATAGCAAGCGGTCCAGAAACAAAATTCATAACTCTAAGGCTGAGAGAAAAGAGTCATTTAAGCAACCCACCTCATTGTGTAAATGGGTAACTGAAGCCTAGAGAGGTGATATCATTTACCCAACGTCACTTAGGTCATTCTATTCATATAGAAGACCACAGATTTGAACTTGTGCCATTTTACTTCAAGTTTAGCTCTTTCCATCACAGTTTTGGAGCTCATTTTATAGGCAAGGAAACCTAGGCACAGGAAGAGCTGAGCTAATTTGCTTTATATCACACAGCTAGTTAACAGCAAATGAGGCTGGGGCCAAGGTATCCTGAATGCAAGCTTGGCATGCTTCCCATTGGACTTTTGCTTTGAGGCTGCTCTATGTAAACATGCAGCTGTGTTAAAGCTGGAGCAGTATTATAATGATGCCGGTAATGACCTTCTTGGGACACAGTACAAAGTTCTTACTTTCTACTAAATGTCATTATATAGTAAATATTTCTATAGTATGACTCCCCAAAGCTGAAAAACAGAAGCATAGAATGAGTTGCCCAGAGTGACGCAGGGAATCAAGGTGCATCCAAGAATAGAATTCGGCTCTCAGAAATCCATGTAGGTCCAGGCCATTGGAATACATTGCTTTCCTCATCATGTTTGGCTTTCTCTTACTTTTTTCTCAGTTAGAAATAAGACTGAAGATTTAATTCATTATCTGAAGGATCAAACATGTTTTATATAATCAGTGATTAACAATGTCTTGGAAAATGAGCTGAATTGTACATTAAGCCCCCTTTTAAAGATGAAACTAAGATTCAGAAAGTAAGATCGATCCATGGTCACTCACTAATGTCCAGGCCAAGACTGGAATACTGGACTCCTGACACCTAGTTCAGCACTTGTAGGCCAATCACTTCTACCTTCCTCCATTCCTCTACCCTTCCTTCTTTCCTCACCTCCTTTTTTTCCTCTCTTCCTCTCTCCTTCTCTTCTTTCTTCTCTTCTTTCTTCCCTCTCCTCTTCCTTCTCTCCTTTTCCATTCTCTTCTTTCTCCCTTTCCTCCCTCCTTTCCTCTCTCCTTCCTTCCTTTCCTCTTTCCATTTTTCCTTTTTCTTCCTCTGTTCCTCCTTCCCTCCCTTCCTACTTCCTTCCTTCATTCCCTCTTTCTGTCCTTTCCTTTTTTTTCTCTTTTCCCCTTCTATCCCTCCCTATCTTCCTAGGCCTCAGGGAGTTAGATGGTATACTAGAGAGAGCACTGATCTTGGACTTAGGAAGACCTGAATTCAAATCCTGCCTCAGAGGTTTAGCAAGTCACTTTAAGTGACTTCATCTATAAAATAAAAGCTGGGTATCATTGGCAAGTCGGATGTCTTCTAAATCTAAATCAGTTATCCTCTGATACTCATCTCTAACTTGAGGGAGTTGGATCTGATGACTTCTGAAGCCTCCTGCAGTGGTGGATCTAGAATCCTCCTTTTGATTTAGTGGTTTGGCTAGGGAGTCTAAATCCAGGCTTCTATTTCCAGCTCTACTCCTAACCCCCTCTATGTAACATGGGGAGAGAACAATCTACTGTAAGAAGTTACCTAAATCTTTTCTCTATCCCAATGATTCAACCTCTTGGTTACAGGGGGACCCAGAATTATTGTAAGGCATTCAAGGACCTATAAATAACAAATGTGACCTCTGGAACTGAATCAGTATGTTTTCCTACACTTATGCCATATGATTTCAAAAAAGTATATAGATACAGTTGTAGTAGATAAAATCCCATTTAATTTAAGATCACTAAAAAAGAGAATGAACCAAGACCTTTGAGAAAATAGTGATACATACCTCACTTAAGTCCTCTGGGAACAAAGACCCTTTTAATCAAAGCCAGCATGGGCATAAAAAGGTGTCTTGGAAAAGTCCTATTCTTACTGCCTCAGCACTGTGTCAGTAGTAGTGTTAGCTGAGTACAAGGGAACAGTAACTATGTTGTAGCCATAGAACTGCAGTGGGGAGGTCTCAGTCATGGGCATGACTGAGGGTAAATATCACATAGTCTGCTCCTTTTGGAATAGAGTAGACACCAGAGAGACAAGTCCTACATACCACCAAAGAAGAGATAGTCCTAAGAGAAGTAGGAGTTGCCCTTGTATGTACCAAGTAGATATACATGCTAGAAGAGGAGGGAGGAAGGCAATGCCTGAACTGAAATTAACAGCGTGGGAATCCATATCCTCTAGGTCCTGTGTTATTTCTATCTCTAGTAGTGTCTTGGTAATATATCCCCTTGATGTGTAATAGTATTACTGTATTTTATAAGTTTTTGAACCATTATGTTGACAACTTCATGAAATAAGGATCCTAAACCTTATTTCTGACTGTAATCCATCTTACACAGGTCTACTATATTGGCCTTTCTACATCACGAGTATGACCATGTCTCTCATACTCTCAAGAATCTTCCATGGCTCCTCACTGCCTACCAAAAAAAAAAAGAAAGAAAAGAAAAGAAATCAAGTTCCTTGTCCTGGCAAGGCCTTCCAACAATCTGGCTCCATTCTATGTTTCTAGTCTTTTCATATATAGCTCCCTCTTAAAGACAGCGTGTTCCATTACAACTGGACCAAACACCATTCTCTACCCATGCCCCAAATCCAACCATTTATTGAATTAGGTCCAATCTATAGGAATCTCCATTACTCCAGTATCAGTTTGTTGACATCCTTACCATCCTACACAGCCTAATTTATTTCTTCTACGAAGACTTCTTTCATTCCCTGAGACAGAATTATGAATTTATGCAAATATGGAGAGAATCTATGATTCCATCTGCACAGGGAACTTCTAACATAGAATTTCCCTCCATATACATAGATGTAGGATGGTATAATATGAATACATTCTTTTCTAATTCACTTTGTATTTATCTGTCCATGTCTTACATCTCTCTACTGTAATGTTAGCTCCTTTAGCAAGTATTGTCTAATGTATCTCTGTTATCTTCCAAAGCACCCAGTATAGTGGTTCATACATAGTAGGTAGGTCCTTAGTCATCATATGTTGAATAATCAGTGCATGAATGTATTTTGTTGTTTTTATTAATCCACTTCAGAAAGCTTTAAATGTAGGCTGTATTAAATTGGTCCTTTTAAAAAAAAATAGAGTGGTTTCTTATTTGAAGTTCCAATTAAAGACATGTAGCACTGAATAAAATTTATTTTAACTGGGTCAAGCTGATTGTGAGATTCTGGCCAAGATGTTTTCCTTTATTCTTCTGTCAAGCTTTCCCAATCTTTTTTGGAATAATATATATGGCATCTGCACATTCCTGATCCATTGTGGATTTTCTTTTAACTTTGTATTATAAGAACAACCTCTGCCTTTCAAGCTAAAAGGTAATGTTCTTAGCTGCACACTGTCAACTTAAATTGCAGTCTGTGTATTTATAACAAAATACGACTTCCTGTGACTAGAAATGTTTTATCTTTGTTCAATTTGTGTGGACAGAGAGGCTTCAATTGCAGGGATTCACAAATGAGTCTTAAAATCTGTTATGCATCAGAAGCATCAACGTATTAAGTCTGCCTAACTTTAAAAAAAATTTATGAACAGGGTAAAATTAAAATCTGGGCAAAATATTTTATTCAGAGTCTAGAGACCTGATGCTTTTCCTGATGCTAGTAAACATCCCCATCACCTTTATGCTGATGAATAAAATCTCTCCTTACCAAATACTGATAAATCATTTAATTTAGATGTTTCATTTTCCCTTTAAGCACAACATGTCTAAAATCACCTCCACCATCTTAATGCCTAGAGGCTTGTACATGTACACGCACGCACACATTCAGCGGCACACACACAAACACACACATACACACACACACACACACGAGTCTTCCCCTCCAGTCTCCCTATTTTATGTCAAAGCAAGGCCATTTTCATGAGCATCCAGGTTCTATCTATTAATCCTCAATAGTCATTAAGTGGAAATAAAGAAACACAAAAGAAATGGTGTGTGCCTTCTCAGAGCATCAAAACAAAGATGTAACGAAGTTTGGTGAATTTTTCTTGGACCTATTTCTTGCGTTTCTTCCTATCTAGTTCTTTTCATTCTGAGTCCACATTTTCATCTACTCATACGTGGACTATAATTATAGCCTCTTGACTTGTCTTCCTGTCCACGAGCATTCATTGGTCTGTGACCCTGGGGATGTAATTCCTCTCAGCCTCAATTTCCTTACATGTTGCTGTTGTTGTGGATGTTGTTGTTTGTCCTTCTTTCTGGAAGACGAATGACACCAGGAGGATGATGTCTTGACTTGCAAGTGAATTAGATTTAAGGGATTATATTAGATAAATTCTGAAGTCCCTTCTGACTCTAAACACGTGAACCTATGTCCACATGTACTGCAATGCTATTGTAAAATGTATCGTAATTCCAAATATTCCAGTGAATCTGTGATCTCATCGATGTGAATGAATATTTCCCTCATTGATGCAGAATGCAACCTAATCATGCCTGCCTGTCCTCCGAGACTCCTCTGTTTTCCCTTCAGTTCACCTTGGTGAGTTCACATGTCTCTTCTGGTGACCTTCTTCACCTTTTCTTGATATTGTGCAGATAACAAGGGAGTGCATGGACTGTCCATTCCTCCTTCTTTACTCACACTGTCTGACCAGCCTACCTTTACTTGTGCCTTATTACTCATTTCTCTCTATGAGTCCTCTTTTGTAATGTGTTGCAGCCTACCGATACCTACCAAACCTTTTCTCCATTGCCCTTCAGATAAGCCTGGGATTGAACTCTCAGTAACTCTGATGCCTACATGTAAGTCAGATCTTTTGTAATCATCATCGTCATCATCACTGTCACTGACATCATCATTATCAATAAGGATAGAAATACATCAATAGATTTTGATATACAAAAACAAAACAAAACAAAACAAAACCCTTAGCCTAAGATTGCTCTTCTTGTGTTTTTGATTAATCATAAGAAAGTGCTCCTTGGACAAGGACCACTGTAACAGTGATGCAGCAAAGGGCCGGCGTTATATATGGATGATGGGCTATTTAAATACTTTGATTTCCCAGAGGTACTTGCAGGAGAGCAAATTAGATTATCAATTATCCTACTTATTTACACCCTCTCTAAACCTGTTACATTACATACCTGTATGTAGTATAGGAAGCAGCTGAGATCTTTTTGGCTCTTATGCTGGAGGAGGAAAAAAACATCATTCTTGGGAATCTGGAAAGAAAAGAAGACTAAATGTGTGTGTGTGTGTGTGTGTGTGTGTGTGTGTGTGTGTGTGTGTACGCGCTCACACGTTCTATAGGGAAATCAAGACAGTGTGCCCACTAGCCCTCAGAACTTGGCTGATCCGTGGTTGGATGCATTAAGTATCAGTGTAACTTTGCTTCCTAAAGGGGATAAGCAAGAAAACTTAGCGCTCCCGACAGAACACTAAGTACCCCAAGCTAATGCTATGTATAATATGATCACAGCAGATGGATAGTAAATGTAACATAAGAATGATGGAGACTCTCTATCCACAAGATAATTCTAAACATGAATTCCTTTAATTATATAATAGCAGGTAACTTGGAATGGTCATGCTGAAGAAAATAAAACACAAAGGAATTTGGATACATTTGTTTTTAAATGTGTTTTCTATCAACACTCCAACAAACATAAGGAGTTCAGCATCTCTTCACGGTTTTGCTGAGCATCAAAGTTGTCTCCTAGCTATTCATTTATGAAATGCTTCAGTCTTTGTGCATAGTAGAGAAGCAGAGTCAGAGTGTCCAACTCATACTATAATAGCAAGGGAAGAAAAAAAACGGGAAAATTAAAGGATTATATTTTTGTTTAATTGTGGATTTAAAAGCTAATTGTTTAAGTGCATCTTTTTTATCAGCACTGGGAACACAGGAAAACATTGCTAAGTCTGGCTCCCTGGGGAAAATTGAAAGGCTTGAGGAAATGTGTTATAGTTCAGTGGGAGGGAAAGATACTGGCTTTCAAGGCCCAGGAGTAGAGTTTGAATCCTAACCATGCCATTTTTTATTTGTGTGACCTTGGGCAAGTCAATCCCTACGGGACTCAGTTTTCCATCCGTAACAGAGGAGTACTCAATTATTGATATTTCAAGGTCCCTTCTAATTCTAAATTTATGATCCTGTGACGGGGATAAGAACTAGACATTATTTCATTGGTGTAGGGAGACTATAGGGAAGATTGTCTTTTACTAATATAGCTGAATATTATGTCTACTACTTATCTTCTTAGAGTTTTCTAGAGCACTGAGAGTTTAAGTGACTTTCCCTATGTCATACAACCAGTACATGTCAGAGGTGGGACCTGAACCCTAGTGTTCCTGACTCCAAAAGTATATCTCTGTTCCCTGTGCCACATTGCCTCTTGTCCTGTGGTTTAGGAAATTTCAACATGAAGGAATAGCCAATCGGTTCATCAGCCAGTCAATAAGCATGAGAGGATGACTCTTTGAGTACTCCATATATTATTTCCCCACCGCCATAATTTAACGATAAACGTTGTTGCTACATTACAACCAAACCCCATCACAATTTCATAAATCTTAGTCATAACCTGTTTTAACCGTTCCCCAAGATGCATTGCTCCCATGGAAGTAAGTGACTTCTGCAGTGTTATTTCACCTGATATTTTTTTCATGAAGTTAATAGCTTTAAGAAAAGCCTCTACATGGTAAATGCAATCATATAATTTCCCAAAGTCACACTGAAGGCAGCATCTGTTCTGGTCAATTAGTTCTGAGAATGGAACTAAAACAAAAGGACAGTTCATAAATTTGTTAATATTCTCCCCAGAGTTGAACATTAGTTAGAAACGGTCAGCCTCACCTCACCGTAATGGGAGGGCTGTGATTGCTGACTAGTCATCACTTGAAAAATCTAGTGACTAGAGCAAACACCACCAAATGTGCCTGAGGGAAAGATATAAGATAACTAGAGTTAGAGTGGAATGGGGAGAAGTTAATCAGTGGACCTCAGAACACAATGACCAATGAGGACAGAGATTTTGGGATTCTTACTTACCATGATGAGAATGTAAGAACTGTTGGAATATGCCTCCCATATCCAGAGAGTTTGAGGCCAGGCTTTCTTGAAGCAAGCTACTAGAAGAAGGAAAGGAGCCATATAGTAGCTTTCTGTTGTTACTAATAATTTTTGTATTTAGGTTCTGAGCTCAATCATTTTTATCTCATAAAGAGGTACAAGTACTACAGGAACCCTCTAAATTTCAGTGCTGGGGACAAAGCCCCAGTCACTCTGTCCTAATTATAATTTTGTCTCCATTATTCTTCTCATATATCACAACTTAAAAGATGCATAAATATGATTCAAATAGTAAGAGATTTTCACCAAATTTGGGGTCTGAAAAAAAGGAACTGGGGAATTGAGAGAAAGAAAAATGTCCAGTTCTTGGGACTTGCTTAGGTTAATAAAGACCTGTTGTGTTATTATTACTGTTAGGTATGGTGTGTGTGTGTGTGTGTGTGTGTGTGTGTGTATGAGAGAGAGAGAGAGATAGAGAGAGAGAGAGACAAAGTATTCATGTGTGAGAGAGGTTATACAGCATACACCCCATGCATTTTGGTAGCTTATTGTAAAGACTTGTTTATATTCTTTAAAAACAAACTAAACATTTGAAAGACCATAAGATTGCTCATAATTTTTTCCGTATCAGATTTATATCTTTTTGGATAATTGGTCTTGCTTTCCCATCTGCTACAGAGACATCTAGAGAGATGAAAAATTTTCATTGGCATTATGTAATATAGTCAAGTAGCGTCAGTCTTTCAGCATTGATACTATTCTGATGCTTCCATAAAAGGGAGAAAAATATAAATGAGTAACATCTTCATTTAGGGGGAATATCATGGCCATATGCTGGTTATTCCCATGCAAATATCTTAGTGTGATAATACATCCATGAGAGATTTAGCCAGGAGATATAGATTTAAAAAGAAAACAAAACTAGCCCACCATAGAATTATTATGTCTCCTCAATGTAACAAAAATATTATATTTCTAGACTCCCAAAATCATGGGCCAAAAAGAGACCTAGAAAATTCATTTAGCTCATTTCTTTGCTTCCCGAGAAGGATAAAGCATGAAATACAATTCATGTTATCAGTAGATATTTCCATTCTTTTAGAAGTTTTCCCAGAAGGCTCCATTGTCATCCCCTGAAATTCATTGCAAAACTTAGAAAATAAATGATTAACCTGATTATCCAAAGGGACTGAATAAAATCAAAAGAAAGGATTTTGAGTTAATTTTTTTAGCAGTTACCACCTTGTCCTCTGAAGAGAAGACTTCAATTCTGCGAATATAAATATTTATGTGTTAAATTAACCTGACAAGTATAGCCAATCAATCAACAAGCATTTATTAAAAACCCTCTAGGTGCCAGCTACACTAGGCATCAAAGATACAAAAACAGAAAAAAAATGAAATATAACTTGACCTCAGGGAGCTTGTATGCTGTACAGAGATACAACATGAACGTATAAAAGCTTATAGCAAGTAAATGTATGATAAGTTCAAAGTATTTTATTTTTGGAGGAGAGGCACTAGCAGCTGTGCAATCAGGAAAGGCATTATGTAAAAGTTAGAAAATAAACTGCATTTTGAAGAAAACTAGACATTTTAAGAGTTGGAGCTGAGGAAGGAGTATATTTTTGGCAAAGGAGATCAGTAAACCTTTGCAAGCATAAGAAGATAGGAAACATAATATCATCTGTGAACTTCATGTGGAATATCAATGGAATATCAATAAGAAAGCTAGTCTGACTAGATTACAGAAAGTGTTGAGGCTAGAAAAGTATAATAATTCTAGAAAGATAGCACAGAGCAAACTTAGACTGGTTCCCATTGCCAAAGAGAAGAGATTATATTTCATAGAGGTAAGAAAGAGACAATGGAGTTTACTAAGCAAGGTGGTGATACGGTCACATTGTGAATATCCTGTTGACAGCTGTGTGGAGAATAGATAGAAGGAAGAGACTTATAGCACTATAATACTCCATCACAATAATATACCACAGCTTTTTATGCATTCCATAATTAATGGGCATCCCTTCGATTTCTAATTCGTAATCATCACAAGAAGAGCTGCTATAAAAAAAATTGTACAAATAGGTTTTTATGTTTCCTTTTTTATGTCTTTGGGGTATAGACCTAGCAGTGGTATTGCTGGATCAAAGGGTATACAAAATTTTATAGCCCTTTCGTCATAGTTCCAAATTGCTCTCCAGCATAGTTGTATCAGTTCACAGCTCCACCAACAATGCATTAGGGCCCTACTTTTCCCTTATCCATTCCATCATTTTCCTTTTTTGTCATCTTAGCCATTCTGATAGGTATGAGGTGGTACCTCAGACTTGTTTTAATTTGCATTTCTTTAATCAATAGTGACTTAGAGCATTTTTTCCATATGACTACAGATATCTTTGATTTCTTTCTTTGTTTGAAAACTTCCTGTTCATATCCTTTGACCATTTAGCAATTGGGAAATTTTTTTTTATAAATTTGACTCAGTTCTCTATATATTTGAGAAATTAAGCCTTTATGAGAGATACTTGTTGCAAAACTTCCCCTCCCATTACTGGCCACTCCCATCCAGATCTTCTTTAGACCCCTCTTTCAGTCACCCCAAACTACTTGGCCACTCCTAGATCCCTCCCACAGTCTTTCTGTATATAAGGTCCATCTTGTCTCCATTATGGTGCTCAGATTCTTAGAATTTAGCCAATAGCTCACCAATGTTCAGACTCCTTAAGAGTCTGCCCGATATAATGGATGTTCTAATAAACCTTGTCTTTGGCTGAAAACAAAACAAAACAAAACAAAACTCCCCACACCCCCCACCAGTTTTTGCTTTCCTTTTCATTTTGATTGCATTGGTTTTGTTTGTGCACAAACTTTTTAATATGGAAATGTTTTATATGATTCCACATGCATTACCTATATCTGATTGCTTGCCATCTCAGGGATGGGAGGAGTAAAGAGAAGGAAGGGATAGAATTTAGAATCAAAACTTAAAAAATAAATGCTAAAAATTGTTTCAACATGTAATTAGAGGGAAAAATGTTATTGTCGTTTGTCCTTCATCCTTGAAGAGGACCAGGAAATCTGGAAAGTGATGACATGACTTGCAACTGAATTGGATTTAAGTGAGGGAGGGCTATGGATCAGGATCAGGATAACTGGAGATGGCCACTGGGAGAAAAATAAAATATAAAAGAAGGAAGAGACTCAACGCAGAGTCCCCAGTTAGGGGGCCATTTTAATGGTTCAACAAAGAAGTCTTGGCAACAAGATGGAGACTTTACAAAACCAACCAATCAATCAACACATATTTATTAAATATTTACAGTGTGCCAGGCACTGGAGATACAAGTATGAAGAAAGAAACAATACTTACTCATAATGAGCTTACATTCTAACAGGGGAGATAAGTATATATGAAAATATATACAGCACAAATATATATTTATATATCATATATATTATATATATTATATAATATATTATGTATACAAACATATTATATAATTAATAAATTAAAATATGAATGCAAAATTAATAAAGATACATATGAATACTTTAAAATATTTCATACAATTAATAAATATAAACATATTTAAAGCAGCTAAATATGAGGTAGTTTAAGAGAGGAGACACTAATGGTTGAAGCATTATGAAGGGATGGAGGGAACAAACATTTATTAAATACTTATTCTGTGCCAGGCACTGTGCTAAATGCTTTACCCCTATTACCTCATTTTATCCCCACAACAACCTTATGAGGTAGATGCTATTATTATCCCATTTTAAAGTTCAAAAAAGTGAGGCAGATAAGCAATTAAGCAGAGTCACACAGCTATTAAGTGTCTGAGGCAGGATTTGTACTCAGGTCTTATTCCATGGCCAGCACCCAATCCACTGAGCCATGTAAGTATAAAGGCATCATGAAGAAGATGGTAACTAAGCTGCATTTTATAAAAGAGAGATATTCCAAGGTGGAGGTAAAGAAGGAAGCACATTCCCAGCACGGGCAATGTCCAGTGCAGAGACATGGAGACCGAATACAGAGTGTAATGAACATGGAGTGTTGGAGGAGGAAACAAAGTCTTACAAATTGGTAAAGACAAGCTGAGGCCAGATCATGTAGCCTTTAAAAGCTAAACATCAAATCTTGTATTTTAAACTAGAACCAATAGGAAGCCGCTGTACTTGTTAAGTGGGGGATTCTTAAGGAAAACTATATTGCTAGCAATGTGTACAATTCACTGGAATGAACGGAGATGAGTCAGGGAGAACACTTAGGAGGCTGTTGAAGTAATCAAGGCAAGATGTAATAATGAAGGCCTAAACTAAAGTGGTAACTGTTGGAGTGCAGAGCATGGGGCAGACGTGTGAGATAATGTAAAGGTAGAAACAGCAGGATCTGGCATTTGATTGACTAGTTAGGCAGGGTATGGGAAAGGGAGAAGTCCAGGAAAAAGGAGAGGTCAGGAGCCTGACACACTGGAAGGAGGATGAGGCCTTTCACAGAAATGGCAAAGAGAATGAGCACTAGAAAGATCTAGGGGTTTTAGTGGACTAAAAGTTTGGAAAGAGTGTGACATGGATGCTAAAAAAAAAAAAAAAGAAAAATAAACCTCATGTAATCCTAGATATCATTAAAAGAATTGGAGAATCTAGGACCAGGGAAGTGACGGTCCTTGTGTGTTCTGCCTAGGTCAGACCCCATCTTGAGTATTGAGATAAGGTGTGGGCTCTGATCTAATAGTCTGATAAACATCTGTTAAGTGCCTACTATGTTCAAATCATAGGTACTGCTAATAGAAAGACAAAGTGAAAAATATCCCTTGCTCTCATGGAGTTTACATTCTAAAGGGGAATTCCAATACGTGAACAATTGTGTGTGTGTGTGTGTGTGTGTGTGTGTGTGTATGTTTGTGTGTGTGTATGGGGGGATCTAAGGAAGAGATAGTGACCACTGCAGAGAGACTCAGGAAAGGCTTCCTATAGGAGAAGGGATGTGAGCTGACCTGGGTTCTCTTCTGTTTTATCTCTATACTTTCTCAGTGAAATCATTAGCTCCCATAGGTTTGAGTAGAATCTCTTGGTAATAACACCCTGATCATTGTCCCCTAATCTTTCTTCCTTTCCTCCAGTCTCTGACAATAACATGGTCTTTCTCTTTGCCAAGTCCAGTTGTTCTATGTGTGTGTGATTCCATCCCCTCCTGTCTTGTCCAAAAGACTGCAATCTCAGTCACGTGGAAAATGAGGGGATGCCCATCAAGAGGATTAACTGTGAATGACTTAGCTATTCTAAGCAATAAATGATGCAAGACAGCTCTGAAGCACTTATGATGAAAAATACTATCCATCTCCAGAGAAAGAATTGATGGAATCTGAATGCGGATCAAAGCATACTTTTTTTAAACTTTCTTTATTTTTCTTTATTTTTTTTTTTTGCAGTCTGTGTTTTCTTTCACAACATGACTAATATGGAATTATGTTTTGCATGATTGTACATGTATAATTTATATCAAATTGCTTGCCTTCTCAAGAAGGGATGAGAAGAAGAAAATTTGGGACTCAAACATTTTTAAATGAATGCTAAAAATTGTTTTTATATGTAATTGAGGAAAATAAAATATCTTTTAAAAAGGACTCATCTCAATCCCTGACTTTTACATGAAGCCTTTTCTTATCTTTCTAGCTACTTATTCACTTCTGGTAAAAACTATATTGCATTCATTTCATATGTATTATAGGTATATTCTGTATATTTATAGATTTATACTATCTCCTTTAGCTAGGTGGCACTATAGAAAGAGCACTAGACCTGGAGTCAGAAAGACCCTGGTTCAAATCCTGTCTCAGACACTTATTAACTGGATTATACTATATTAATTACTTAACATCTTTCTGCCTCAATTTCCTTATCTATAAAATGGAGATATCCCCCTTCACCCAAGTTCACATTAAGTATGTACTGTTGACATGCAAGAGAGATCACTTTGGCAGTTGTACGTGGAATGAATTATGGAGCAGAGAAACTGGAGACAGGGAAACTAATCACAAGGCCATTGTGATAGGTTATGAAGGCCTGAACTAGAGTATTGATTGTGTATATGAGAGAACAGAAGATGATTAATGAAAGTCAGGTCAAGTCAGATAAACAAGCATTTATTAGGAACCTTCCATATGTACTAGGGTAAAAACTGGGCAAAGAAAGGCAAAAACAAAACAAAACAAAACAGTCTGCCTCTGTTCTCAAGGAGCTCAATCTAATGTGGGTGACATATAAACAACCATGTACAAAAAAAGTTATGTGCAGTGAGAAGATTAAATTAATTCTATATCATTCTTTGTCAATCCTATTACAATTGATTCTGTCCTACAGCTACCTAAATCTTGGCTGTTTGTCTCTAAAATTAATTCAGGGTAAAAGCCATGACTTGCTTGAGTTCTCCCCCAAAGCCCTCCAAATACCTGTAAAAAAATGGCTCTTAACAAATTCGAGCAGCAGAACCCACAAAAACACAGAAACAAATTTCCAGTCCAAGACAACTTGGATGGTTGATTGGAAAGGTCTATTGCACCTGGTTGGGAGAGCAACACAGTTCAGTGTGGACCACACAGGCTGCAAAGGCAAAAACCAGGCCTCAGAGAACCTGGAGCAGTCTCCAGGGGGTGGAATCAAGGAGAACTGTGGTAGTTTCCAGACTTCTCAACCCACAAATGCCAAAGACAACTTAGAAGGTCAGTAGGAAAGTCTGTAACCACGATGAGAGAGAAGCTTGATCCCCGCCCCAGTCCCAGCACAGGCCCCATGGCGGCAGCAGATTCCTGAGTTTGGCCCACAGACAGAGGAGGGATCAAGTGGCTGATCAGAGAGGGATTGCAGGGATCCCTTTGCTGATGCTGAGGCAGGATTGTCTAGCTTTGCCCGTGCTTGGATCTGGGTCACAGTTCTGGGTGGTGGTCCTGGGGCAAGAAGGAGCAATGGCATGATGGAGCTTGTAGCGGCTATGGAGAGGGAATTCTCCTCACAGTTCCAAGGCAGAAAAGAGTGCTTGTGGTCACTCATAGACCAGAATATGGGCCAGGAAAGGAGTAAACACCTCGGCCTTGATACCAACTTGGAAGAACTAAAAATTTACATGTCCCTGGAAGTATCTCTGAAAACAGCTGCACAAACCCCCCAAAGCTTGGGACAGTACATTCTCCACACTGGAAGCCAACCCCCACCTTAACAAAGAATTTAAAACTCAAATAATTGGCTAGGAACATGAGCAAACTGTGCAAAAATGTCATATCATAGAATCTTTGGTGACCAAGAAGATCAAAACATACAACCAGAAGAAGACAACAAAATCAAAGCTTCTACATCCAAAATCTCCACGAAAAAATATATGAATCAGTACCAAGCTATGGAATAGCTCAAAAAGGATTTTGAGAAGCAAGTAAGAGAAGTAGAGGAAAAACTGGAAAGAAAAATGGGAGTGATGCAAGAAAATCATAAAAAAAAAAACAGTCAACAGCTTGCTAAAGGAGACCCAAAAAATACTGAAGAAAATAACACCTTAGAAAATAGCCTAACACAAATGGTAAAAGAGGTCCAAAAAGCCAATGAGAAGAATGCCTTCAAAAGCAGAATTGGCCAAATGGAAAAGGAAGTCCAAAAGCTTACTGAAGAAAATACTTCCTTAAAAATTAGAATGGAGCAAACGAAAGCTAGTGACTTTATGAAAAATCAAGACATTGTAAAACAAAACAAAAAGAATGAAAAAATAGAAGACAATGTGAAATATCTCATTGGAAAAACAACTGACCTGGAAAATAGATCCAGGAGAAAGAATTTAAAAATTATTGGACTATCTGAAAACCATGATCAAAAAAAGAGCCTAGACATCATCTTTCAAGAAATTATCAAGGAAAACTGCCCTGATATTCTAGAACTAGAGGGCAAAATAGAAATTGAAAGAATCTACCAATCACCTCCTGAAAGAGATCCCCAAAGGAAAACTCCTAGGAAAATTGTAGCCAAATTTCAGAGTTCCCAGGTAAAGGAGAAAATATTGCAAGCTGCCAGAAAGAAACAACTCAAGTATTATGTAAACACAATCAGGATAACACAAGATTTAGCAGCTTCTACATTAAGGAGCCAGAGGGCTTGGAATATAATATTCTGGAGGTCAAAGGAGATAGGATTGCAGCCAAGAATCACCTACCCAGCAAAAATGAGTATAATCCTTCAGGGGGGAAAATGGACATTCAGTGAAATAGAGGACTTTCAAGCATTCTTGCTGAAAAGACCAGAGTGGAATAGAAAAATTGTCTTTCAAACACAAGACTCAAGAGAAGCATGAAAGGTAAACGAGAAAGACAAATCATAAGGGACTTATTAAGGTTGAACTGTTTACATTCCTGAATGGAACGATGATATTTGTAACTCATGAGACCTTTGTCAGTATTAGGGTAGTTGGAGGGAAAAAATATATGTATGTACATATAGACAGATAGATAGAGGGCATAGGGAGAGTTGAAGATGAAGGGGTGATATCTGGTGAATAAAATTAAGGAGTGAGAGGATTATACTGGAAGAAGGAGGAAGGGAGAGGTAGAATTGGGTAAATTATCTCACATAAAACAGACAAGAAAAGGCTTTTACAGTGGAGGGGAAGTGGGGGAAGTTGAGAGGGAATGAGTGAATCTTATTCTCATAGAATTTGGCTTAAGGAGGGAATAACATACACACTCAATTGGGTATGGAAATCTATCTTACCCTACAGGAAAATAGGGGGTAAGGGGACAAGAGAGTAGGGGGATGACAAAAGGGAGAGCAGATTGGGGGAGGAGGTAATTAGAAGCAAACTCTTCTGAAGATGGACCGGGTCAAAAGAGAAAATAGAATAAACGGGGAGCAGGGTAGGATAAAGGGAAATATAGCTAGTTTTTCACAACCTGACTACTATGGAAGTGTTTTGCATGACTACACATGTATAATCTGTATCGAGTTGCTTGCCTTCTCAATGAGGGTGGGTGGGGAGGGAGGAAGGGGTAAAATTTGGAATCCAAAGTTTTAAAAACTAATGTTAAAAATTGTTTTCACATGCCACTGGGAAATAAGATATACAGGCAATGGGGTATAGAAATCTTTCCTGCCCTACAGGAAAATAGAAGGGGAAGGGGAGAAGAGAAGAGGGGAAGATAGAAGGGAGGGCAGATTAGGGGAAGGGGTATTCAGAATGCAAACCTTCTTGGGGTGGGGGGAGGGACAAGATAGGGAGCAAATTTGGATCTCAAAGTCTTGTGGAAATGAATGTTGAAAACTAAAAGTAAAAAAAAAATAAATTAGAATAAAAATTCATTATGATAGAGGATGATTGGTCCTGTGGGGGTGGAAAGAGAGGTGAAGGGAAAAATCCAGGTGATTCAAAACAAATGATATCAGTAAAAATCTTTTAAAAAAAAAAACACTAACTTTTCCAAGGTCCAAGTTAGCTTGTGGTAGATTTGAGACAAGAATTTAGATCTCCCAATTCCTTCAAGGAATACATGTCATGCAGTGGATGGAGCATTGAATCTGTAGTCAAGAACATTTGAGTTCAAATTTGGCCTCAGATCCTTACTAGCTACGAGACCCTGGACAAGTCACTTAACTTCAATCTGCCTTAATTTTCTCAGTTATAAAAAGAGGATTATTAATAGTATCTATCTCCCCAGGGTTGTTGTGAGGATCAAATGTGATAATATTGTAAAATGTTTTGCAAAACCTAAAGCACTATATAAGTGCTCGTTATTATGATCATTATTACATTAACTTGGGGTAGTAATAATTATTTATTAATAATTAATTTACTACTACTATTACAGCACCACCACATTAATCTCTGGTGTACATTAGAGGTGTTAGATTTGTTACCTGGGAGGCCTCATGTGACCCACAGAATTCCCAAGTGAGAGCTGAACCAGATTACAATGCAGCTGGGAAATGTTAGCAAAATAAATAAATAAATAAATAAATAAATAGATAGATAAATAAATAAATAAATAAATAAATAAATAAATCTAAAAATACAATTAATTCAGAAATTTAGCCAGCTTGTAATAGATTAAGTTTAGAAATCCAGTTATTCTGCTAATCACTGTTCAATTTTTGCCTTGAGGAATTATGCTATCCTCAGGGGATGCAGGTGGACACCAGGGAGTCTGGTCCAGTATCTGTGCACCACCAAGCAGTCTTTCAAGGATGTCTGGTTTGCTAACCTTACAGCTGGACTCAAATAATGAATTTTTCTTAGTCACAGGACGGAAAGAGTGGGTAGTTGCTAGCACCTTGTTCCCAACTTCCGACCAATCATATTGTCCCCCATTCCTCAGCTACATAACCAATTATGTTGTATTCAACCCCATTATGTTACAAACCTTATTACCAATTGTATTATTTCTTCACCTACCCTGTTCTGTTTTTTTTGTCCTATCCTTATTTTTCCTTTGTCCTCTGTCCTATCCTTACTAAGCCTTTATCTTAGGACCTTTGACTACACGGAGGCATCCATTGACTCATTCTATTGATAGGTAGCACCCCTGTCCATAAAATGTCGGAGGGAATATGCCCCAGTCTAGCTTTTGTTGAATTTCACTTGTGATAGATTGGACAAAATCTAATGGATGTCATAGAGGTAGAGCTGACGTGACTTGGCAACTAATTTGATATAGTGGGTGACAAAGACTGAAAAGTTGACAATGACACTGATGTGAACTTGTCTGATGGAGAAGATGGTGGTAACTTGACAGAAATTGGGGGATAAAGAAGAGGAATGGATTTCTGGGAGGAAATAATGAGTATCATTTTAAAGAGGAGTTGAGTTTGAAATGATTAGAAATCATTTAGGTAGAGATGCTCAAGAAGGCAATATTTGATGAAAAATTTGAGCTCAAGAGACAGCTGAGATGCACATATTTTAAAGTCATAAAATTCTACTCTCTTTGACAGGGAGATTTATTTTTGTGATATCATAAAATCACAGAATTTGAGAGTTAGAAGGGATCTCGATAGCCAACTAAGCCAACCCTCATATCAAAGGAATATACCCACTAAAAGATGCCACAAGTGGTTTCCTGTCTCTGCTTGAAGACTCCAGAGGGGGAAGAGGAAGAGAGGCAAACTACCTCCCCCCACAGCCATTCCTGCTTTTGGACAGTTCTAATTGTTAGGAACTCTTTCTTCATATCAGTCTGAGATTTGCTGTTTGGCGACTTCTACCCTCCGGAGCCAAACAGAACAAGTATAATTCCTCTTTCATGTGACAGCCCTTCAAATGTTTGAGTACATCTAGTCTTACTTGAGTTTGTCTCCTCTGGGCTAAATGTGCCCAGCTCCTTTAACCTAAAGGAAGCTGTGAGTGTATGCATCATAGTTAACATTCAAAGCCTCTGGAAGACATATAGTTAGACAGAGGCAGCAGTGGCATTTTTAAAGCTCAAGAGAGAATAGTTTTCAAAATTACTTTCAGGTGGCCAATTATCTTTTTTTTCCCCCTTCTGCTTTATTCTGTCTCTTCCAGTCCTGTAGTTAGATTTCTCAATGACAAGTCCATCTATTGGAAGTGTGAACGTTTCTGATAAGTAATGAATAAAAGATAATCCCAGAGTATTCCGTACTAGGGCTGCTAGGTGGCACCATAGTGCGTGGAGTGCCAGGAAGACTCATCTTCCTCAGTTCAAATCTGGCCTCAGACACTTACTAGCTGTGTGAGTTATTTAACCCTGTTTGCCTCAGTTTCCTCATCTGTAAAATGATCTGGAAGAGGAAATAAAAACCCCAAATGGGGTCACAAAGAGTCAAACATGATGGAAATGACTGAACAACAATAAAAAAGAGGAAGGGAGCTTTTTAGGGCCATAGAAAGATGCTCTTTGTACCAGAGCTCACCAGTTCTAACTACCTGTTAAGTAGGTTGCAGGATGAAACCTTTGTGTCTACAAAGGTTCTAAACTAGGCATTGCCTTTTGGCTCTGAAATCCACACGGAGATGGAAAGGATGATGCAGTACATGAGGGATAAGAAGGCCAGTTGGACTGGACCTTCTCAAGGTCTTAAGGTCTGGACATTCTCAAGCCAGCTGCAAGGGTTCATAGGTCAGCAAATCTACGGCGAAGAACCCCCACTCCTGCTAAAAGAGTTGTAACAGATATATCCACAGCAAGGCACCGCCACCTGCCTCTCTTGATGCCAACAAGGATAGGCACATGCATGGAGATGTCTAAGCAGTGATTTGCAACGTGTCTTCTGCTTTCTGCTTTCTGCTCCCTGTGCTTTCCAGATGAAAAGTAACTGTCAGGTAACTGAGGGTTGGAACAAGGCCACCTTACTTTCTCCTGTCAAAGACTTGGTAGGCCTGTGTTCTGGAACCACAGGTGGCCAGCATGTCCTTGCATAACAAACATCCCTAGGCTTGTCATAATTCACTGCTCCCTGGTGTGTGCGGTGACAATCATCTTCTTTTCAATGCTTCTTTTGCCCTAGATACAGGCCTAGGAAATAAGAAGAACCAGCTTTCTCTACTCACGCAATGATTAAGCCTAATTAAAAGTCAGAGTCAGACTTTTGGAAAACGTTGCAATTTCCTGTGTTCACCAGAGGGCATCACTCTTGAACCTAATAATTCAGGACCTAAATAGTTTGACTAAAGCTAGAGTGTAGCTTCCTACTTTTTCAGTAATAATCAGGAGAAATAACATAGTATTGTGATGAGAAAGGTGACCTTACTGTCAGGAAGACCTGAATTCAAGTCCTGCCTCTCATTAATAATTGCTGTGTAACCCTGAATAAGTCACTGACTCTATAATCTGTCCCTAACACCCTGGACTCAGATAAGTGAGATTTTGCCCGTCACGTCTGGGCCATTTACAAACCATGCTACCTGCACTGAGCCATACCCTCCTCTCTACTCCCCTTTCATCTTCATCTTCCCCCATCCCCTTTAGAATGTAAGCCACTAAAGGGCAGGGAAGGAATGTGTTGCTTGCTGATTTTGCTATTCTCATTGCTTAGCACTGTGTCAGCACATAGGAAATATTTAGTAACTGCCTTTTCATTACTCATCATTCCGGTTCTGTGACCCCAGGCACAAGACAATAAATGGCAGAAAAAGTACTGATCTCCATTGTTAAGATGTTTTCTCACAGGGAATTCATTACCTATAACACTGAAATTCTTCTACTTCTAAAATCACAGGATCTGTCCTAATATCCTGAAAAGGATATTAGATATAAAGGTCACCAATGAGACCTTACACTGTGCTCACCAGGTTAGCTCCAACCTTTATTAAGAGACATTTTGGTGTGATAGTAAGTTATACCTGAAGACAGAGAGATCTGAGATCAATACCCACTGCAGATACTTATCATCAATGTGAATCTGAGTAAATCACTTAAACCATCTAAACCTTAGTCTTGCTTGTCTGCAGAATGGGGATAATAATAGTTCAGATTTATGTAGAATTGAATATTTAGCAAGAAAGACATCATAGCATAGTGTATAGGGCTCTGACTTAGGAGTCAGGAAGACCTACCTCTTCTGACTCTAAATTCGTCACTAGGGCAACTCTCTGGGACCATAAAGCGAATATCTAGTGTTTATCTGCCTTAGCAGAGGGAGTTTCCTTCCTCCTGGGAAATGCCTTATACCAATGAGACTACAGGTTCATCTTCTCCCTCCCTCCTCCCCTCTCCCAAAGCCCCAGAAAGAAAGGTTTGCAAAGGCCACCTTAGATTGTCTTATTCATTCCTTCACCACATGTTTGTAAGGATTAAGTAAAATAATTTAGGTAAAGCATTTGAAGTTTTATATGTTATATAATACCCCAAACATTTTAAGCTGCTGCTTGTGTTCAAGACATCCACGTATTCTAGGGATGCTTCAGTTTTCAAGCGTGTCAAAGGATGACTTTGTCAGCTATACTCTTGCTTCAGACACCAGAATTTGCATTGTGACCAGGACTTGTAATGTTGGCATAGATCCCATTACAGAAGCTAGTTAGCTCTCTGATGAGCTGCAGGCTAGAATGCATTCCCTGGCATTGCTTAGCCCCACCCAGCTGATCCATTGTATACGGAAAAGTGAATGAGGGCTGCTCTAACAAAGTTATTAAGAGCTTGCTCTCTGCAGAGTCCCTGTTGCTCCTACTTAGCCAAATGAATTCCCACAAGAGTCCTAGGCAAAAGCTACCCTTCCACAGAGAGGAAGCCGGCAGCTGCAAATTTTAAAGGAAAACCTCAACATCCTCTTAAGTCTGGTAGAGGAGTTAAGAGTTGAGAAACATGAGTGCATGCCTCCCACTTCCTGGAAAGAGAGAGAGCCTTGCAGGTTTGGTTTTGTCTTTCCTTGAGTGGACAAAGAGCCCTTCACCCCTCCCTGGGATGCCTGGACACACTGCAGCTCTGAAGAAGGTGGCTTTGACCTTTCCGAGTCTCCCAACCTTGCCTTAGAACCACCCTAGGGTTCTGATTGCTCCCTCTGACATTTCACAATGTCAGCTGGGGTAGTTAAGGTAGGTCATCTCTCTCCTGAAGGCTTCCGACAGGAGTTCACCTCCCACCAAGATGTCAGCTTTGCTGAATGGCATCTTGATTGCAGCCAACTAGAAAGCCAGCTGTCCACCTCTGTGCCCACTGGTAAGCTTTCACTGATGGAAACTTTTTTTTTCTTCTCTCTCACTAGGATCTGCTGCCTTACTTACCTGTCTGCTGATTTAATTCTGATTATGGGGAAAATGCTTTGGTGCAGTCTAATTCATGGTGTTAAAGCAGACTTCAGTTTTTGGCTTTTAGCTGCTTATTTTCCCTCAACTTTATAAATAACTCTTTGCAGAATAATGATGATGATGATAATAATGGTAATGACTAGACCAGAAGATTTGCATATTTGTGTGTGTGTTTAGAAAGTGAAATTTCAGAAAAGTAAACTTCTCAGGTACCAGTAACACAGCAGAAAGTTGCTGTGGACAAATCTGGTCCACGAATATTATTTTTTGGGGGGGAGGGAGGCTGAAATGACTTACGATGGTCAGTAATCCCTACCAGTGTGGATTCCAGAAACAACATCTTGGTATCTTTCATTCACCTGATTTGTCTCGGGGCCTCTAAGAATGAGGCACAAAAATTAAAAATAGTTTTACTAGTTTCTTGGCCTGGGGCCTAAGGTTGTCTTGTGGCTGACGTTATTCCTGAATTAACTTAAAAGTCGCACCTGCAGATGAAATGAACAGATTCTGAATGTATAAATTCAGTTCATTTAACCTACAGGTGTTGGTTAGCCAAAGAGAGGGGAGGAAAAAAACAAAACAAAACACGAATTATTCAGACATCAGCCAGGTCCTTACTATCCTTCTCCATTTCCCACGCACTTCTATATTTTAAGGCACAAAGGTAGAAATAATCTCATGTTTTCCTTGATGAAGAAATTTGGAAGTTTTGTTTGCAATCAGAGTCCTTTCTGATGAACAATTATAAGATGTGTTAGAATAACTGGGATTTTGGCTCTGAGGAAAAAGGAAAAAAAAAAAAAAGAAGCTGAACTAAATTGATAAAGCCTCCTGTCTGCCTGAAGGAAAGTTTTAATTCCATTGAAAAGTTATCTCTGCTTATCAGAATCTCTTAGTTGTTGTGTAAATGTCTTCAGTTGACAGAGCCATTAATGCTCTGTATGGTACCAAGGGCTGAATCATACATGAATGAAAAAGACTTGAAAAAATATTCAATCTTTTAGCCAGCCTCTCTAAACTATTATTTGCTAAAAATCTCTCTCTCCTTTTCTCTCTCTCTCTCTTTCTCAACACTTATCCATTAATTAATGGTAAATATTCTCACCATCAAAGTTGTGTGTTGTATATTTTGATATGTGTAATAACTTAATCACGTGTAATGTGTATGTACTGCTTTGCTCACTCTAAAAACTTAATAATAAACTGCATATGATATGAAGTATACATATATGTATCAGAGGTGGGAGGAGGAGGGATGACTGCTTTTATTCCAATCTGCACTTTCATTCTCAAAGGAAGCTCTGTGTGAAAATCCTCCTAGAAATTCAAATCAGCAAGTCATCTGTAAGTTTTTAGTCTGTAAGAGTTCCCTGGGATTCTGAGAGGTTAAGTGATTTGCTTGTCATTCAGTCATTTTTCAGTGATGTCTGACTCTTTGTGGCCCCATTTGGGTTTTGCTTGGCAGAGATACTGGAGTGGTTTGCCATTTCCTTCTCCAGCTCATTTTTTTTTGTTTGTTTGTTTGTTTTTTGTTTTTTTATTTTTGCACATGAGGAAACTGAGACAAATGGAGTTAAGTGATTTACCCAGTATCACATAGCTAGTAAGTGTCTGAAGCTGAATTTGAATTCTGGAAGATGGATCTTCCTGACTCCAAGCCAGGAACTCTATCCACTGAATCACCTAGTTGCCCCTATTGAAGTGATTTGCTCAGAATTCTACAATTAGAATACGTCAGAGATGGGACTTGAACCTAGGCCTTCCTTACTCTGATTCAGGTATAATATTTATAATATCATGTTGCCTTTTTATGTTTGATTTCCAATGAATAATTGGTGATTTGGATTTAGAATCTCTATCACAGCACTTTACAGTACAGTTTGTACTTAAATCTACTTAGATATTAATAGAATCTCCTTGTGATAGTATTTTTTAATTTTAGAAAATTTTAATTTACCCTAAATGAAAAGGAGGAGGAAGGGAAAGAGAACACACATTTATTATGCTCTTACTTCTATGAGTCAGGCATTGTGCTAAGTGCTTTTATTAATTTTATCTATTTTGGTCCTCATGGCAACCCTGTAAGGTAGGGTCATATTATGAATTCCACTCTACGACTGAGGAAGCTGAGGCAGAGAGAAGTTAAGTGACTTACCCAGGATCCCACAGCTAGTAAGAGTCTGAGGGTGGATTTGAAATCAGGTCTGTCTGACTCCAGGCCCAGAGCTCCAACCATTTCATCACTTGTAAATGATTGTGTCAGATTGAATGCAAAGCATTGCATTGCTTCAGAAATGGAAAACACTGAAGGCTAAGCGCTCTGGACCAATTTTCCTTTCCTTACACAATAGACATGGACTTGAAAATGTGTGTTACTGACTGGACCTTTACCACTATCACTTATCACTCTCCTTCATTGATGTTCAAATTATACTGTTTAAATTTATCACCCATTCAGAATCCTCATAACCATTGTATATTGACTCCTAGGGCATTTCCCTTGCTTCCATAGTGCCTAGCTCACAGACTCTCTGCCTAGCTCCTGGGCCTCTGTTAACAAACTTCACTTACATTGATAGTTCTTCAAATATTATAACTTCCCATTTCTTTGCTCTACTGTATTTCCATGATCTCCTCCTCCACTGTAGTCCTCATGTACACAGAGGTCATAGCCTTGAACTAGCCATCACCCTGAAGTATTCCACTTCCTTGTTTGTAAACTCTAACATGCCTGTATCTGATTTATTTTTTTCCCCATTATTCACTCTGGTTTGCTGGCCCCAACTTTTTTTCTACCTCACTGAAACCGTCAATCCTTCCACCCCACAGTTCTTTCCTGCTCCTGAACTGGTAACATTCTCTATCCTTCTTTATCCTGACCCTTTGGCAAATCGGTTTAACTCAGCTGTATCCTCAACACTCAAATTCTTTATCCTCTTCTCCTATGGACGATCACGTTTCCCTGAACCCCAGGTTTGTATTACTCAAAATATATTTATGCCTGCTTCTTCCTATGCACTTTCTGCTGAATGGAGGGAGTATAGATGGTAGCAGGGGCAATCTGCTGAAGAGGATGGGTAGGATCAAGGTTCTGAGTAGACTCAGGGATTTGCCTTTGCAAGGAGAAAGGTAAGTTCTTCATTTCAGATTGGGGTGAAGGAAAAAATAGTGGGGGAAGGTGTCTGGGTTACATGAGATGAGGAGGACGTGAGGCTTCCTTTTTTTAAGTGAGGTGCTTGTTGACTGATTGACCAACTTGCCCAAAATCAGAGAGGTAGCAAATAGCAGAGCTGAGGATCAAACCTGGGTTCCAGGACTCTTAGTCAGGTTTCTTTTCTCCTCAAAATCTACAGAGGATAGAGCACTGGACTTGGAGTCAGGAATTCCTGAGTTCAAATCCAGTCTCAGACTCTCGTTAGCTATGTGAACCGGATAAGCCATTTAACTGATGTCTGCCTCAGTTTCCCCATCTGTAAAATGGGGATAATAACAGCATCTAACTCCCAAGGTGGTTGTGAGATGATATTTGTAAAGCCCTTTGCAAATCCGAAAGTGTGTACTCTCTTTCTCTCTCCTTCCTTTCCCTTCCCTTCTCTTTTTTCTCTTCCCTTCTCTTCCCTTTCCTTCTCTTCTCTTCTTTCCCTCCTACTCCTCTCCCTCCTCCTCCTCCTCCTCCTTCTTCTCCTTCTTCTACTACTACTTCTACTACTACTTCTTCTCTTTCTTCTCTTTCTCCTCCTCCTCTTTCTTCTTTCTCTCTTCTTCTTCTTCCTCCTCCTCTCCTCCTCCTCCTCCTCCTCCTCCTCCTTCTTCTTCTTCTTCTTCTTCTTCTTCTTCTTCTTCTTCTTCTTCTCCTCCTACTACTTCTACTATTACTTCTTCTCTTCTCCTTCTCCTCTTCCTCCTCCTCCTTTTTCTTCTTTCTCTCTTTCTTCTTCTTCTTCTTCTTCTTCTTCTTCTTCTTCCTCCTCCTCCTCTCCTCCTCCTCCTCCTTCTTTTTCTTTCTCTCTTTCTTTCTTCTTGTTCTTGTTCTTGTTCTTCTTCTCTCTCCCTATACGCGCACACACACACACACACACACACGCATATATAGGACCATATACATGTGTATATGTGTATATATTAGCTATTATTATTGCTGTGATTGTGATTATTCTCACTTCCCCTTATAAATTCTACATTACACGCATATTGGACTAATTGCTAGCTATTTCCTAAGCATCTCACACTTCTGTGTATTTGCAGTTTCTTTTATAGTACTTGGAATGACCCAAATCTTTTCCTCTGTTTCTTGAAAGCCTTACTATGCCTCAGGGCTCACCGTAGATATTACTTTTTCAGGGATGCCTTCCTTGATTCACACCTCCATCTCCAATCTCATCTTTCTTTTTCTCTACTTCAGTTTTCCTTGGGTAATTCTTATTTATGTATGTGCCATATATTTTTGACATAAGGAGGCAGCTGCTTTGTTTTTGTCCATATCCCTAGTCATTTCTTGATATTTTAATGCTAATATTCTACTGATGGTGAGCTATGGCTATGAGACATAGAACATAAGAGTCTCTGAAGAATTGAAAATGAATGTGAGGCTGTAGATTAAGCACAGAGCATTATGGATTTCCTGATGATTTGGGTTTAAAGTTTTATGGCACATAAAAATAAATTGAAATACTGTCAACTCTTAAAAAATATCACACAAGTCAGTGGAGAAGCCTATTGTGGGTGTGCACAATTTGCAAAAGATCTCACACAGGGAATTCTGAATGAGATCAGGAGGGGATGATGGATGTCATCACAGAAATGTATGATGGAAAAACAAGACAGGCATTGAGGGAGGAGTATAGCAGGTACACAGCCCAAACTTGTATGCTTATGGTCTTACAGGAAAGTGAGTAAGACATCTGCCACCTTAGGGGGAATCCCTTATATTGAACTTACAGGAATGCGCACAGGAGCATGGCCAGACATGGAGGGATTATGATCTGGGAGGGATCATCCCAACCAAAGATATCACTTATTTTTTAATATTAAAATAGATCTAGGATCTCATCCTTTCCTCCAACAATGAAGGGCAAAACCCATCCATAAATGGCATAAGCCATTCAAGCCTGACCATTCTGTGTACATCTTGTTTATGTCCTTCCTAAGTTTCCCACAAGTGATTCACCTGAGGTGCAAAGGCCCTTCATTGATCATTTTGTTTAGCTGGCAAATATTCAGCCAGTCAATAAACATTTATTAAGTGCTTACTGTGTGCCCCGCACTATACTAAGTGCTAGCGATCAAAATAAAAGCAAAAGACAGTATCTACTCTCAAAGAGTTCACAGTCTAACGAGGGGACAACATGAAGTCAAGTCTGTACAAATAAACTATAAAAAGGAAAAACTGGAAATAACTAACAGAAGATGGCTTTGTTAGGTACTGATTGTAAAAGGACCCTTTATTCCTATTCCTTCCAGAAACATTGGAATTGAGCGGGATCGGGAAAGGCTTCCTGTAGATAATAGGATTTTAAATAGAATTTGGAGGAAGCCAGGCAACCAGGAGGTACAGATGAGGACTGAGAGCATTCTACTCATTGGGGAAATGCCAGTGAAAATTCCCAGAGTCAAAGATGGAAAGGGTGAAAGAGATTTAGGATGACAAGTAGGTTACAAGCCTGTTAGAAGTCAGTGTGATAATCAGCTGCAATAATTGTAGTACTTTGCATTTATCTAAACATCAACATGTATTTATTAAGCAATTAATAGGTAGCAGGAACCGTAATTGGAGATAATTTTAAAAAATCACAGGGTCCTTTATCTTTAAGGCTGTATTGCTTCATTATTATTACTATAATAGTTATTGATTTTTTTAATCCATGAAAACATGTATAGGTATGCAAACAATAGAATTTAATAAATAACAATGATGAACATGCAAGATGAGATAGTATCAAAACAATATACAAAAGAAATGATTGTGTGCATCTATAAACTTCTACTATTTACTGATATTTCTATCCCCAAAGATGTGCCAATTGACTCTAACAATGAGTAAGACAACACTGTTCTCTTTTTATGGCTCTGCCATTCTTCAGGCTTCTAAGTTGTCAGAGTGCTTTCAAATAGTTATATAAAAGGTACTACCCCTGTATAGATCTTAGTTTCCTCACCAATAACATGAAGAATTTGGATTTGGTGAACTTTTATGGGTTCCTCCCTGTTTGGCATTCTGTTCTGTATTATATAGCCTTATTGTTTCCAGTTGCTGAGATAAGGAGTTTTGATATCAGGAAGACAGACCTTGCCACTATCTTCCTATCTAAGAAAAAAATAATTGTTTAAGCAAGTTCAGTGTCTGTAAACCAGGTAGTTGTTTAGGGTACTGAAGAAGGAAATCTAAAAACCACACAAACCAGTCTGTTGACTTGGGGCATATTCCAACAATAAACATGCTAACTGTAACTTCAGGAAAGCTGGGTGGCTCAGTAGATAGAGAGATGGTCCTGGCATCAGGAAAACCTGAGTTCATATCTGGCCTGGACAATTCACTTAACCATGTTTGCCTCAGTTTCCTCATCTGTAAAATAAGCTGGAGAAGAAAATGGCAAACCACTACAGTGTCTTTGCCAAGGAACTCCCAAATAGGGTCACAGACACTCAGATGAGACTGAAACAAAGGAACAAAACAATTGCAACTTACTTTGATCTATGTGTGAAAGTGCCAAAAAGATTATTTCAGATTTATGGCCCCTTGTACCTGTCACTGTGATCAAATGTTTCAGGAGCCCCTATTAGGTACTGACTGAAAAAGTACTCTTTATTGCAATTCATTCCAGAAACATTTGAGTCTCTGTTTTGTAGAAGAAACTTCATGGAGATACAAAGGTGAATGATACAGTATTTGCCCTCAAAGAACCAATAGCTTTAGTAAGTAGCTTATAGTTCAATGCATACAAGAAAGTAGTAAAATAGAGAACTAGTCTCAGAGCCAGGAAGACCTGAGTTCAATACCTGACCCTGGACAAGACACAACCTCTTAAGCTTCTAAATGATTCTCTCAGATTGTAAGTGAGAGAAGGCGTTCTCTCACCAGGAAGTTCCCCAGGCCAGTACAATCTTTGGTCCTGTTTCTGTCCCTTATAAAATAAATGGAAGCAGCTACCTTAAGCAAATCATTTCCCTCTCTTTGGGTATGTATGTTAAAATGTCCTTAAACATAGACTTCCATACACAGTCTGGTCTCACCACTTACCAAATGGCTAAGTCTGTCACACTATAGAGGCTAGCACACTGCCTTGCATACAGTAGGTACTTAACAAATTTTTGGTTGAATGGAGTGTATTAAAGACTAGGGGGAAAAAAAAAGATCTAAGGTTTTTAATGGATTTGCATGTTCAAAGAGTCACATCTGTCTTATGCAGAAAAAAAAAATAAAACAGACAAAAAGAAACTCTAATGCCTCATTAGGTCTCATTAATAGAGTATTAATGTCCAGAATAACAGTAGGGAAAAATAGTCCCCAGATAACTGCTTTGATTAGACCACCTTTAAAGAAGCAAAATTCAGTTCTGGGTGCCTCACTTTAGGAAGGACATTGATAAACTGGGGGAAATACATACAGAGGAAGCCAATGAGGATAGTATAAAACCTGAGATTCATTCTGTATGAGTATCAGATGAAGGACCTGGAGAGTATAACACTTAGGTCGTATGTGAGGCCGTCCCATGGAAGAAGAAGTAGATTTTTTTGTTGTTGTTTTTTTTTTTAGGCAATTGGGGTTAAGTGACTAGCCCAGGGTAACACAGCTAGTAAGTGTCATGTGTTTGGTCTGAGGCCAGATTTGAACTCAGGTCCTCCTGACTTCTGGGCCAGTGCTCTATCCACTGTACCACCTAGCTGCCCCAGGCAAAAGTTTTAAGGAAGTAAATTTACACTTGATGGGGTGGGGAATAAGAAAAAAGAAATCCTAACAATTTAAGATTTCCAAAACTAGAAAGAAGTCCAAAAGATGATTTACACATGGAGGCATAGGATTCAACTTTAGTGTGGGGCTTTTCAAAGTTTGATTAAACATTTGTGAAAGGTGTTATGGGGGGGATTCTTGTTCAGGTGAATGTTCTTGACAGTTTTCATCCTTTACCTGGTGACCTCTAAAATTCCTTCTAAGTCAAAAATTCTAGAAATTTAATAGTAACTCCTTTCTAAAATAAGTAAGGCCAATTTTTAAAATCCTGAATTTATAGACAAGAAAGGAAAAATGAATGTCAAATTTCATATTGCACAACTAACTGATGCAAAAACAAGACCAAAATCCAGATGTTCCACCTAGCTACAGTCTGTTGCATGTTCCCAAGAGACGTACTACCTATGGAATACTGGAACTGAATTTGAGCACCACTAACTGCTCAGAAAGTAGTTACTTTACTCTCAGAAAGGAGTTACTATTAAAAACATGCCACTAACTGGCATGTTTTCCTCCCAGCGTGGCAGATGTTTACAGACTCTAAACATATGGCTCTGAACAAGTTCCAGATCTTTAGGATTAGCACCACATTGTTTCAGAATTTCCAAGAACTCTCAGCAGGGAAAGGAAGGCCTTTAAGAAAGCTGCCTGAGAACACAGCACAGTCAAAGGCATATTGGAATATTGATCATTTTTGTACTGCCTGGAAACCAGGAGACCAGTAAGCTTTGTAGAGTTTACATATAGCCTCTCATTATGACGGTTGCTGAAATCAGATTATCCTGGTTTGAAGAAGAACTTTAATTCTTATATCCAAGAAAACCTTTCCCTCTGTCAATAAGGATGTCCCTTGCCTAGGCTGATAGCCTGTATGGCTGGAATGAGTGTGGAAGGTTTAATAAAACTCCTTCATTGTACAAAGGAAGATATGGAGTTACAAAAAGGGCAAATTATTTGCTCAAGAGCAAACAGTGAGTAAGTAGGAGAACATGTCATAGCATCCTAAGAGACTTCCAAGTCAGTTTGGTTTAAATCCCTCATTTGACAAATGAAGTTCACAACCAGGACTCTTTCTATTGTACTACACTGTCTATATTTTATTCACTTTTTAGTCTTCTTTTTTAATAGTTAATAACATTTTCCACTACTTTCTGCTTTATGAAAAGCTTTCCTTGCTGCAACTCAGTGAGGTAGGTCATACAAGAATCACATTAGCCACATTTGATAGATGCAGAAAACTAAAGTTTGTTGAATCCAATTATCCAGGGTCATTTACCTAGTTCAAAGTTCCAGTCAAGAGTTTAACACATATTTTCTCTCATTCTTGGGCTCTTTCTACCATACCACTCTATCTTTCTATGTAATAGCTTTGTTGGTTATAGAACACTGTATACATGTGAATTGCTACTTTTTTTTTTTAATGGGTAAGTGATTCCCTTGTTAAAGGGAATTTCTAATGAGGAAACTCCTTCTACCAATGCCAATAGGCACTTTTTCTATAATTTGTAACCTAAGAAAGTTGTTGGACATCCAGAGGGTAGATTACTTACAATGGATCACACAACCAGTTTTTGTCAGAGGCAGGTCTGGAACCCATGTATTTCTGTCTTCCTTACTCTTAGGCCAACTCTCTATCCATCATATCTTGCTATTGTTATCGTGCTATAAGTGATAACGGAAAGAAATCCCAAAAAGCTACCTGCCAGGGGAGGGAATTAGGAGTCCTGTAAGCATATGTCAATTGATCTGTGGTTAGAATGGTCTTCTGCCTAGTTGGGAATAAGTGGTTGTCTATCCCTTTACGGAGATAATTTTATACTGTGGAATGTATCAATGCTTTCCTTCATACAGTATGAATAAACAAATGAATGAAAATACATTTATTAAGTCCTTTCTATCTTTGACTCCCCACTATGTGAAACATTCAAGATACAAATGCAAAAGGAGACAATCTTTTCCCTCAAAGAACTTAATTTCAAATAGGGAAATACAATGCACATTAGGGAATGGTGACCAGGGATGGATATTTTGCTTTGGAAAGTCTCTGAGATGGTGAGTGAAGTTCTGGGCCAGTAGTAGGCTGAGAGTAGTAGCCTTTGCTATAACAAGAGTGCTATTGATTTAATTTAGTACCAGAGATGGAAGGATGGATAAGAGTTAGGGCAAAGGACAAAAAGATAGCACTGTAATTGATTAGATGCAGTGGGCCTTGCCAGGCACTCATCACTCACTATGCCAACAAACTTACTCGAGAGTAACACAAATGGAGAATCTTGTAAGTTATTGGCCATTTGGAGTGTTCTCCTCACAGAGATGGGTCTAATTATGGGGGAAGTCAAGATCCTCCTTGAGCAAGGGGCATCTGTGACATACTAACTGAGAGAGAAATCACAACTAATTAATAAGCATTTATTAAGACAGACAGTAACTCTCTAGACCAAACATAATTCTGAAAGCCTGAAGCTACCAGAAAGAGTCATCCTTTTCACTTTGGGTGCAGGATCAATGCTTCTCCCAGGTGAAGTTCTCTGAAGGGGGAAGAACTTGGCCCAGCATTTGCTGGACTTCTCAGTTATGTTTCATAATGGAGTACAGTCTCTTGAGCCTTGCTTGGAGAGTCTTGGCCATATTTGTAGAAAGCTGTAAATGGTGTGCTATGGCTTAGGCATAGGACACCTTTGCAGGAACCAATCTGTTGAGTCAGAAGATGGAGAACAAGGTTCCTGGTGAAGAGAGGGAGTAGAAATAGAACAGTTCCTCCAGAAACTCAGGATCTGGGTCTGAATACAGTTATCCAAACTTGCAAGCAGATAATCACAATACAAAAGATGTTATGGGAGTGAATTTCCTTGGAGGGAGAGCAGACTACCACGTAAACAACTTTTTCTGAAGTCCAAGGAACAATACTAGGGGTACTCTACCCTTGTCATTTAATCACTATTATTCTCTAACACATAAAAATAATATTCTGTGGTTCTAGTACCATCAAAAAATCTTATTTAATTACTATTATTCCCTAATACCTAACCATATTGCTCTCTGACTCTAGTACCATCAACAGGTTTCTTATTAAATGCCTCCTATGTACCCAGACCCATGTTTATCATGATGAGCCATAAAATGATCAGAAGATGTCCTAAAGAGCTCATTGGCTACTTTATTTTAACAAGTATGATTATTAATGATAATAGTTATATTTTCAGGAAATATGGAATACCAAAAAACAGTGGACCTAGGAGTCTGAAGAGGCATCATAGGGGAAATGGGAGGAAACAAGCATTTACTTAGCAACTGGTATGTGCTGAGGACTTTACAAATATTATCTTATTTGATCCTCACAAAAACCTGGGAGGTAGGTGCTGTTACCCCTAATTTATAGTTGAGGAAACTGAGGCAGACAGAAGTTAAGTGACTTGCCCAGAGTCACACAACTAGTGAGTGTCAAAGGTTGGATTTCAAGTTGGTCTTCCTGTCAGTGCTGTATCCACTGAGCCATCCACCATGGTACAGTGTAAAGTCTCATGCATTTGGAGTCAGAAGGAATGGGTTCACATTGTAGTTCTGTTACTTACAATTCATGTGACCTCAGATAAGTCACTTAACCTCTCTTGCCCTCAGTTTCCTCATCTATAAAGTGAGAAGGTTGGACAAATGGCCTTTATGGTTTCTTCCAGCTCTGATTAATGGGGTTCTAGTCCCAGCTCTGTTCCTTTCTTCCTATGTGTCCTTGAGCAAGTAACTGCCCTTCTAATTTGAATGCCTTTGTGATATAATAACCCTTTTATTTCATAAATGGAATATGTTACTTCCTCAGATATATGTCCATTCTCCATGGAACACCATTGGGTCCTATCTCTCAGAGATAACTTCCTCTAAACATAGAATTATGACATTTTAGAGGAGAATGAGACTTTAGCAATCATGGAGTGCAACCCTTGCATTTTATAGATGAGGGGATGTAAGACCCAAAGAGAAAAATAGACTTATCCAAAGACACATAGCTCATAGGGAGGAGAGTTAAATCTAAGATGCAGGTCTTCTGCCCCCTAGTTCAGTGTTCTTTGCCACACTATCTACCAAGTTTTGAGAACTATTCGTTCTTCAATCAACAAATAAATTATTTATCAAACATCTGCTATGTGCTAGGTGCTGGGGATACATCTACAAGGAATAAAACTACTGGCAAGGAATCTAGATTCTAATGGGAGAAAGATGAGTACATATATAAGCATATGCAGAGTAAATATAAAGGGAAGAAATATAAATCCATACAAAAAATTAAATGCACAGGGGAAAGGTGGGCACCAGAAACTGGGAGTATCATGAACTACTTGACTTCACATCACTCTCCCATGTCTTTTTGCTGCTGTGTACTATGCTAGGTCTTAGGTTTATTGGGTTTCCTCCTAGAACCTTGATGTCTGCTATCCAGCTGAAGCAATTCACTCATCCAATATTTATGCTTGAGATTCACTGATGACATGCAATATTAATGCTAATGTGATTTTTGAAAATTGTTTAATTCCGTACAGCTGTCATTCAGTAAAATGTCTGAATAACATTTACTACTGGAAGGAACTGAGCTCCAGTATCATTGCTGGTGATGAAGCCAGGCTCTTATCTGGGATGCCTGATACCAAGAATCCCTAGCTTCCTTCAGAGAACATTTTAGGAGCCACTTCTTACCTTTCATCTCCTGACTTGAGCATGTTCACTGACTGTCCCCATTTCTGGGAATTCCTCTCCTTCCTCATCTTCCTCCTGGCTTCTTTCAAGTCTCAGCTAAAATCTTACCATCCATAAGAAGATTTTCCAAGTCCTCCTTAATTTTAGGATTAAGTGCCTGTCTTATGAAAGGCACTTCAATTGATCCTATATATGCCCTATTTGTACTGAACTGTTTGCATATTCTCTCCACCCCCACCTCGATTAGGTGAACATCTTGAAGGCAGACCACACTTTTGTCTTTCGTTTTATCCCCTGGGCTCATAGTAGATGCTTAAATGCTAGTTTGACACTCTATATAATTTGTATTTGCTTCCTTATACATGCCTTGTATCGAATAGAATATCAGCCATGGAAAACAGGAATTGTTTTGTCTCTAATATCTGGCACAACACTTGGCAAATAGTAGGTGCTTAATGTTTGAGTGGAAAGGTCATTCAGGAGTGTTGACAAGGTAGTTCAAGGCACAGGTGAGTCCAGTTGTTCATCCTTTGTTCTTGAAGAGGACCAGTGACATCAGGAGGGTGATGTCTTGACTTGCAAGTGAATTGGATTTAAGTGAGGCAGGGCTGTGCAAAGTCATCAGCCTCACTCTGTCCTCCAGGGTCATTGCTGTGCAGTGGCAAGACAAAAGTCAAGATAGCTGTCAATGGCCCTGGGTTTGTAGTGGGAGACCTTGGGCTTTGTAAGTTAAGGTCTTTCCCAGGTGTCAACTTGTTTGAGGCAATGCCTATTCATAATTAGAGGCTAGGTAAGAATTGAGGCAAAAGATGATCTAATTTGCCTTCATAAAAGAATCAGTCTGGGAGGGGAAGACCCTCAGTGGCTGGCCAGAACAGAAATAATTGCTATTTACACTCACTCTGACCCATCAGAATCCAAACAACGAACAAGTGAGACTTGTACTGAGACCTATTATTGGCCAATCAGTGAAAGCCAGAGTGATTTGGGTTTGAAGGCATAGTCAAATAGCTCTATTTGAGTTGTGAGTTGTGACAAAGAACAGGAAAAGACAGGGTCCAGCCCTGATGATTTTGAAAATATTGTGTTTAATTTTTAGAAGTTGAAAATTTAAGTTTTGTTTTTGTTTTTGTAAGACGTGTAAGAGCTTTGTTCAGAGTCAACACAAGAAATGGTTCCTAATTTAGATTGCAGCCCTTCCACCCTGGAATAAGTTATTTCTTCCCAGTGCCTGAAGACCTTAGAGAAATAGCTAGCTTAAATTTTTGGCTATTGTCATATTCCCGAGGAGCCCTTGGCAATCTGCTCAGGGATACCTTCAGGGATGAAATCCAACCTTCAATGCCTAAATGAAGATATGCATATACATATACATGTACAGATACATATACTGATTGTATGTATTTCTATCTTGATATAGCTATAGGTATAAGTACATGGATCCATAGATAGATAGATTAGATAGATGACAAGTAGATGGATATATACACATGCATAAAATGTTTTCCCAACCTGGGATAATGATAGCTAGCATTTTATTTTATATTTATAGATAGTAGCAGAATATCTAAAATTCTCTAAAAGGAGGCAGTGTGGCAACGATGAAAATAAAGTGAGGCTCAAATACTGACTCGAAAGAGCTATTTTGGATCTCTAACTCATTCATTCTATAAGCTTGGACCAGATATTTCACTTCTCTGGGCATCAGTTTCCTCACTGTGAAATGGTTAGTGATATTTATATTCTCTACCTCAAAAGGCTTTCAAATGAGGTAATCTGTGTGAAGTGCTAGAACCGGGCATTTTGATCTGGGATATATGGATAGATTTCAGGGGGCCATGTATTTAGATGTGGGAAAATATATCTCTATTTTCACTAGCCTCTAACTTGAATTTAGTATTTTCTTTAATTATTTAAAAATACGTTGTTCTGAGAATAGGTCCATAGGCTTTACCAGACTGCCCAAGGCATCCAGGGACACACATACACACTCACACACTCACATACAAACACTCAGAATCCCCAGTCCAATCCCTGGTATCTTGGAAAGCTCACTGGAATGAGAGTCAGAGGTCCTGGGTTTGTATACTATCTATGCCATATATTACTTGTATGACCTTGGGCAAATCACTTACTATAGCTAGGCCTCAGTTTCCTAATCTGTAAAATGGAGGGATTGAATATAGATAGCCTTTAGCTTGTCCCTTCCAGCTCTGAATCTCTGATTCTTTACTAAACACAGGGCTTAGGACTTACACATTTTATTTCTTAACTCCGTCAGGACTCTTTCAAATTTTTTTAAATATGTATCTTAGAGGGCATTCTCACCTCAAATAGGTAGGACCTCATACCTTGGCTGAAGCCTGAGAAATATTTTGAATGCCACAGATGATTTTACTGTTTCAGTCCCTTGTCACCACTATAGACCTAAGCCCTAAGACCTTCAACCTCTTCTACTTCCTAATCTGACAGTATCTTATGTCTAAAGTGACATTTATTCCCTCCCCTGGAGTGGTAGCTTTCCGGGAGCAGTTCAAAAAAAAGGCAACCTTGTTGATTTTGCTCTATTCCAGGTTGAAATGTGCTCAATGACAAGATAATTTGAAATTATGCAACATTCTCTCCCCCTACCTTGACCTATTCCAAGGTTGGAGTTGGTGATGGGGAGAGGGAGATAGAAAGGAGAAAGATAGAAGTAAATAATTATATATAATAATGTTTATTATTAATATTGTTAATTATTATATTGTATGTTATTAATATCATACTACATTGACTTATTGACACAGCAATATTATTGATGTATACTAATATTATACATGTATAGTAATGTTATGTTACTATATTAATTATATATTTATGTGTGTAGACATATTAATATTATATTACATTATATATAATATATAATTATACTATTATCTCATATATTGATGATATAGCAATATATTAATGTATCAATATTATATATTAATTTAATATTAATGCATATTTGTGTTGTATGTATGTGTTTTCAAAACATTTAACATAGGCCATCTTTTTTGATCTCCACAGTAATCCTAGGAGTTAGGTCCTATTTTTATTTCTAATTTGAAGATGGTGAAACAGAGGCTGAGAAAGGTTAAGTGACTTGCCCATGGTCACAGAGTTAGTAAGTTTCTGAATCCGCAATGGAACTCAGCTCTTCCTAACTCCAACCCCAACACTACAGCAAGGTACCACCTAAATGCTTGAATGCGGGACCCAATTCCAGGTTCTGTGTCCAGAAGCATCACTGCTAATGAGCTGATAGACAGGTGAACTAGAGCTCCTGGTTTTCAATGCCTTCCTCCCCTTTATTCTACCCCATTATTCCTTCCCAATCCTTCCTGTTCCCCCTGTCCCCACCACTGCCTTATTGAGCATTCTCCCGATGCCTTTTGGATATTGTGTGTGATTATATTACATGAATTTAAAAGCACATCTTAGAGCTAAACCTCTTCGTGAAGATTTACATGGCATCAACTTTGATTTTACTTGGAATATTTGAAATGTCTTATTTCAAGCCAGACAACTCAAGATGATGGAGAGTCAGAAGGAGGTTTCACTAGCAGCAGACTCTGTAGTGGTGCAAGAGCTTTCATCTTCATTTCCAGAATTGTCAGCCAAAAGTTTTTATTTTGTACTGCTGTGTATACATCTCTGTGAAGACATTAGCAAAATGTGGAAGGAATAGGCGACACACTCCTCGTTCTACCACATGTACACCGTAACTAGGGAGAAGTTAGGCACAGATGAAATGGTAGAAAAACTTATTATTGAAACCACTACTAAAAATAATACTATCTAGCATTTTAAATATCACCTACTATGTGCTGGGCACTGTGCTAAGCACTTTACAAATATCTCATTTAATCCTCACAACTACTCTTGGGGGTGCATGCTATTATTATCCTTATTTTACAGTTGAAGAAACTAAGGCAAATAGAGGTTAAGTGACTTGATCAAGGCCACACAGCCAGTAAGTATCTGAGGCCAGAATTTAACTCAGGTCTTCCTGACTCCAGGTTCAGTGCTCAATAACTAACTAGATGCCTCAGTTCATTGTTAACAGTTTGGACTGTTCTCCCAGTCTGGCATGATAATAACTAGCATGGCTTGTGTGCAAAGCATTTTACATCAGTTTATTTTTTTCTCTCAGTATTTCTGTCAAGTAAGTGGTGTTATTATTCCTATTTTACTGATGAGGAAATCGAGGTTAAGAGAATTTCTGTGACTGGCCCAGGGTCACTTAACAAGGAAGTAGACTACAGTTAGGAATTGTTTTTTTCAGGTTTGGGTTGAATTAGAGGATAACTGAACTCCTTTCCATCTCTGAAGTTCTTTGAAGCTGAGTAAGTGATCTTTTGTCTACAGATATTTGAAAGGTTGTCATAGAGAAAGGGGAGTGGATGTTTCCTATTGGTCCCAGAGGGTGGAACCGGGAAGGCAAAGGCTAGAAGTTGCGGGGAGGGAAATTTCAGCCAAAAATCAAAAAAACCTTCCTAGCCAAGTGGAATTGTATACAAGTGGAATGGGTGGTCTCTGAAGGCAATGATTTTCCTCTCCCTGGAGGTTTTTGAGCAAAAGATGAGTGACCATGTGTTATGTTAATTGATTTGTATAGAGTGTGGACCCTGAGGTCCCTTTTAGCTCTGCAAAGCTATTATTCTGAGACACAGTAGATAAGGTTTCTGAGTAAAGGATTGACAAGATAAGGGGTGGGGGTGGAAAGGTACACAGAAGGTTATTATAGCTTTCCTCATGGCTTGATTCACTCCCCGTCGCATCTTTGTCTCTTGGTGTATTTAGTTGCTATCTCACCTAGATTTTCCCTATAGTCTTCTTCTTCCTGCACGTTCAGAGATACACACACACACACACACACACACACACACATAATGTGTGCATATATCTATGTATAGGAAATATATATGTGTGTGTGTATATATGTATGCATGTATATATGTATGTATTTATAGGTATATACATACATGTGCCTATATACATATGTGTGTCTTCACATCTATACACATATGCATACATACTCCTGCATATACGTATATATACCTATACACGCATGTGTGTATGTATGTGTGTCCATCTGCATGTGTGTGCTTCAGTCAATAAGCGTTTATTAAGCATTTATCTTGTGCTAGGCCATGTTCAAAGAAAGGCAAAGAACAGTCTGCCCTCAATGAGCTCAAATTTTAATGAAAGAGAAAAAGAAAAGTAGGGAGAAGAAAGAATTCAACTGAACCAATCAATATATTGAAAAACTTCTCACATTATATGCAATACTCCACAGCCACAGACCCCTGGCTTCTGCAAAGGAGTTGTCTTCTCAACTCTACTTCTGAGTGAAGCTTGTAGTTTATATTCATGTGACATTTCATTTTGATTATTTTGTGGTAATCATCCTTTCTGTTTACATTGTTATAGTCATTGTGTATGTTGTTTTCTGGGCTCTGTTTACTTCGCTTTGTATCAGTTCACGTATGACTTTCCTTGCCTCTCTGTATTCATAATGAATACGTTGTTAGAGCACATATTCTATTCCATGAATGTACCACCATTTATTTTGATGTTCCTCCATTAGCTAGGCATGTACTTTCAAACATGAGACGTTGTTGGAAATGGCATTGGCCTTAGAGTCAAATCCAGGCTTTGGTCTCAGCTTTGTTATTAGTGATCCTTTTCCATTAACCTCAATGGGTCTCTTTTAAAATGAAAACCAAAAGATTTACAAGGTCCCTTACAGGTCTATTTTTTTTTTCCTTTTATTATTAAGTAGATATTCACTAAAAATACATTTCTTTTCTGAGAGAGCCTACGAGAGTTCTAAAATTCTCTTTGACTGCCAAGTCATCTTGACTGAATGACATTCAGAACCCTGGAAAAGCTGAATGTCAGCCTGTCTACATCTTCCTATCACCTTGTCACCAAAGGCCAAGACCTTGCCCATAACTCTTGGGCCTTATTTAGGTTCTCAGTACTACATGACATGTAACAGCTTTCTCAATCCCTTAATAGAATTGGAAAAACCACAGAAGGTCCCCAGGGTCTACCCTTGCCAATCCTGCTTAATCAGTATTGACAGTTGGTTCCTGTTGAATCTAAATGGACAATAAATTTCCCAAGTTTAACAGTTCCAGTAAATCACTTTTCATATTTTCACAATCGAGCTAAATGTTGGTTTGTTTATGCATTTCCTGAGACTATAATCTGTCTCAAACCATAAATGCACTTCATATTTTCTAATAAGTTCACTCTAATTCATGACTAAAAAAAATAGATACTCATACATACACACACATGTGTATATACATATACATGCATATATACACAGATCTACATGTACCTATATCTACATATACACGTGCATGTATATATGTATGTGTATGTACATGCAAATGTATATACATATATGTGCATATATGTATACATGTATGTATACATTCACAAATGTACACAGAATCCAAATATGTGCGCATGCATGCATACATGTATATGTATGCATGCATGCATACATGCACACGTATGTGTATGTTAGGAACAGTGTAGTATAGTAATGAAGGAGATTTGGAGGCAGAACATATTGGTCAAAAGTCTCCCCATTGCTGCTAATTACCTGTGTAGCCTCTCGCAGCTTAACCTCTGTGAGCCTCACTTTGGTCATCTGTAAAACGGATCAATAATTCTTGTCCTGCCAATTAAATGAAGTTATTTTAAGGATCAGATGACAGAAGGTGTGTGAAAGTGCTTTGCAAATGGTTACATGCTATGTAATTGGAAAGAGCTAACTAGCTCTGGAGTCAGAAGAGCTGGCTTTTAATCTAGTCATTTATTATTTGTGTGATTAGATGAGTCAGTCACCCTCCCAAGGCCTCAGATTCCTCATCTGTACAGTGATGGCCGATGAAATATCATCCTTCTCTAGATCAATAATAACCATGAGTCATTTAGGTTTAAAGGAAACCAAGCACGTCACAGAGATTGTGACATTAAGATATCAGTCCATCTGTGCTTCCAGGGCGCAATCAAACCCCCTAGTCAGTGATGATGAATGCCGACTAGTACAATTAGTAAATGTAAATTGGACTTTCTTAACCTTTTATATTATTTTTGTATTCATGGATCCTTTTGGTACACTGAAGCCTTTGGACCCCTTCTCAGAATAATGTTTTAAAAATATATAAATTAAAATATTTATAATTACAAAGGCAATAAATTACATTGAAATATACTTATCAGAAGATTTTTTTTCAAGTTCATGGACCCCCATGTTAAGAATCCTGATCTCTAAATAGACTTCTATATAATTGGTACTGGATTATTTTCAAGACTGCATAGATTAATTCTTTTTTTTAGCTTTTAGGCAATTGGGGTTAAGTGACTTGCCCAGGGTCACACAGCTAGTAAGTGTGAAGTGTTTGGTCTGAGGCTGGATTTGAACTCAGGTCCTCCTGACTTCAGGGCCGGTGCTCTATCCACTGTGCCACCTAGCTGCCCCAATTAATTCTTATAACATGGAATACTCATCTCAAGGAATCATCAGACTTTGCCAGCTTTTTTGGAAGTATTATCCAACTCTTAAAATGGCCCTCCTATACTCAGTCTATATTTGGAACCAAAAGGAACCTTGGTTAACATCTAATCTAGCCATACCATTTTACAAAAGAGGAAACTTGACTCCTAAAAGTTTAAGTGTCTTGCCCAAAATTGCAGGGCTAGTTCATGAAAGAATAGAGACTAGAATCTTAGTTTCCTGACTGGCAGCCTATTGGCCCTTCTGTTCAATGGTGCTCCAGACATAGAGAAAATATCTAAGTGAAATTTTGCCTTCTCCCAAAGTGGCCAATGTAGTCCCCTCCCCCACTGCAATCACCTCATATAGAACTTTAAAAAGTATATGATTTCCTCTCTTCAAGAATGTGAGGTTTAGGCAGTTTATTCCTATCATTAAAGCTGTAGGTGTGAAATGCATCACTATAGAATTAATATTTGATTGTAGCCTTTCTATTTTTATATTACGCCATTTCTATATGTAACACACCCACACACCCCTCTCCAACTCATTCAGCGTGCCTACCTTTGGGAGCAAGGAAAGCAGTTAAGCCAAAGCATCTGAAACAACTTCCACGTCTGATAGCATATGTAGTGGTATATACCCATAGCCCCCCGACCACCCCCCTCCAAGAAATAGAGAGAGGTAGATTTTCTCCTTCTCTTCTCCTAGGCCGAGGGTATATATTATCATCACACACCAGTCAGCTTCACTTCAATGGCTTTTCTGTTCATACTATTGTAATCAGTGTTATCTATTGATGGGTTGGTTCTTCCTCATTGCATGTTAGGTCATACAGGCATTCCCATGCTTCTCTAAATTCCTGACACTCGTTGCTATTAGTAGTACAGTAATATTATATTATATTCATGTAACATAATTTGTCTAGCCATTTCCTGGGACCAGACTGGCCTGAGATACCTCATGACTTTGACGGTGCTGACCACTGATTTCAGCATCGTGTTACCTCCAACCATAGATTGGCCCTTCCTTCTTCCCACTCACGCACCTCCTTACAGGGCTGAGCACTGTCCTCAGAAAGCATAACTTCACTGCACAATGTTCAGCCCCCCCCCAACACTGAGTGATCATGACAAAATAAATGTTTGTAGTGCTGGATGGCACATGATTCAGAAGCGATGGGGACGTGCCTTGGGACAATGCGGGCTTCTAGATATTACCCTACATGTCTACATTTAGGTTTGGATTCATTTCACTTTGGGCACTTAGGGGGCAAGAAGGATGAGAATTTTCTGTAGATGACAGAATCATTTATCGGAGTTGGAAGGGGCTGCAGAGATCATGCAGTCCCATCTCCTCATTTTAAAGATGGGGAAACAGTGAGCCATAGATGTTAAGTGAATTAACCAAGGTCGTACAGATGAAAGGCAGCAGAGAGGGATTTAAAATCAGACACTCTGACTGCAGAATTAGCATTCTTTCCATGGAGTCAAAACCTGACCAATATCCCTCCCCCACCCACTTTCCCTAGAGGCTGAAAAATCCAACTGGTACCCAAATTTTGGGATGAATGGAAAGAACACCAGAGACATGGGTTTGGATCCTGACTCTGATCACTTATTCTGCTCAGTGGAACAAGTCAATTCTCTGTAAACTTCAGTTTCTCAATTTGAAAAATGAGGGCAAATTCATGGACATTATCATCAGATGTAGAGCTAGAAGAGAACTGAGATGTATACTCCAACCCTGCCTGCATTTTATAAAGGAGAAACCATGACCCCAGAAAAGTGAATTGAGCTACAAAGGTCATATTTAACAGAGGCAGGAAACCTGCAGCCTCGAGGCCACATGTGGCCCTCTAGGTCCTCAAGTACAGCCCTTTGACATTCTATCTTGAGGACCTAGAGGGCCACATGTGGCCTCAAGGCCTTGTGTAGGTTCCCCCTCCCTGTAACTGGAAGATATTTTAACTGAAGATCAAACAAGTTTTATAACTGCCCTGTAAAGTTAAGTTCAGGGCTCTTACCATTATGTGATACCCACCTCACAGGGCTATTGTGAACTAACTAGTTTATATGGCATGAAGTGCTATACAAATTTGAGTTGTTGATAATGATAAATTAAAACTAATAGTAAATTCAATATGAAACCTGTATCAGTTTAAACACTCCTTCTGTGCACCAGAAACAGGTGGTAGATAACAGACAAAAACTAGACTATCCTGCATTCAAAAAGAGTGAATCCTCTAGGTTCTTAGAAAGATTCCAGGACAGGAAATCAGAGGACCTGGGATCAAATGGAAGCTCTTTCACTTACAATCTGTGTGGGCTTGGACAAGTCATTTTACGTCAGTGGACTTCAGTTTTAACCTTATTGGTAAAATGAAAGGGTCAGACTAGATCAGGGGGTGGGGAACCTGTGGCTTTCTAGGTCCTGGGGTGGGGACTTTTGACGGAGTCCAAATTTTACGGAACAAATCCTTTTCTTAAGGGGATTAGTTCTGTCAAGTTTGGGTTCAGTCAAAGGGCCACTCTTGAGGATCTAGAAGGCCACATGTGGCCTCGTGGCCACAAGTTACTTTTAGTTCAGAATCGTTCGTCCCTAGCTATTTAATAGTTTCTTCTTTATCTTTCACTACTTAAGTTCTTGAGCAGCTAGTGTCACAGTGAACAGAATGCCAAGCCTGGAGTCAGGAAGACCCAAGTTCAAATCTAGTCTCAGACACTTACTAACTGTGTGACTCTGAGCAAGTCACTCAACCCTGTTTTCCTCAGTTTCCTCATCTGTAAAATGAGCTGGAGAAGGAAATGGCAAACCGTTCTGGTATCTTTGCCAAGAAACTCCCAAATGGGGCCATGAAAAGTCAGACATGACTGAACAACTCAAATTCTGTGACACATGGAAAGAATAAGGAAAGCAGTTTGCTTTCTACCACCAACTATTATTTCAGATGGTATTTTGACTTCCTTATAAATTACATACTTCTTTGCAATGAAAGGGAAAAAGCGAAGTCTTGCTTTGTCTCTTTTTATGATCAGTTCAATCCACAATCAGAATTGGCACATCTCCTTCAGTGGCCATGAAGGCAAGGCCCAACTCCAAGCTGTGTGAAGTAATTAATCCAGGAACCGAGTCAGGACCTACAATGTTAGCCATCACCCAGTCTCCAGCTCCCACGGTTCCATATTTCATTATGCCTGATGAGTACAAGGATGAGCAGACATCACTTGCTAAACCAGTGTCATTTTTCATTCCCTCTTTGCCTTGGACATGAAATGAAAGTGTTCTGAACCATTTTCATCAAATCTTCCTCACAGGGATTGTTTTTGACAGATAAAATAAAACCAGACTGTGGTCTATTATGTCAAAGTAAATATCTAGAGTCTAGACCCTTGTGACATTTAAAAAGAGGAGGTGAAAATTCACCATGGTGGCTCATATGGAAACACGGGCGATGACAATGTGGGGGGATATATAGGATAATTTTCATAGCTGTCTATAAAAATATACATAAAAATAGTTGCCTATAAATACATAATTCTGATCAATCATTTTATTAAGCGATGACTGTGGCTTTGAGCCACATCTCTGGGGGCTACAGAGACGTGGTCGTCATGGTGTGTGAGAACTGAAATTGGAGCCAGAAAACCCAAGATCACACTTTGGGCAAATCACTTTCCCTCCATTGGACTCTATTCCCTCATGAAATTAAGAGATTGATCTAGATAATTTCTGAACTTCCTCCTAACTTTAATGTCCTCTAATTCTGTAGTGCAAAACTGTGTTTCAGTAAGATCATTAGTTAAATTAAGCTTTGGGAGGTCCTAACTATTCTCTGCCAAAGTTTGCATACATATCAAATCAAGGGATTGGCCTTGAGGGTTGGGGTGGACTTGATGATTTCTAAGGTCTACAGTAAATCTATGATACACCTTTTTTTTTTTTCTTCTAGCGGATAAATGTACCTTAAGGTCCAAACACCTAACTCAAATCCTAGATCATAAGACACAACAGTAATCGTAGCTAACATTTATAGAACTTCAAAGTTTCCAGAGCCCTTTATGTATCTCTTTTGATTTAGAGCTAGACCTGACCTTAGAGATGGTCTAAACTCCTTCAGTGAGGAAGCTGACACTAAAAAAAAAAAAAAAAAAAAAGTGACTGTCCCAAGGTCACGGTATTAATAAGTATCAGACAACATAAAATTTGAATCTATGACTTCTTCCAAATCTAGAGTCCTTTCTACTCTACATTGAACCAGAGGTATCAGACACTCTACCAGCAACTCTCTGGAGGAAAGCCCAAATCAATTTAAGAAGTGATCGGGAAATATTTAACAAAATAAACAAAAATACAATAGGAAACAAATAATGTTAATAGGCGGTTTTCTAAGCCAAGTGGATACCAGGATCCCTGCTTTAGTGCCTCCCCCCCCCCAACCCCACTGCTTTGTGTTTTCTGTTTGAGTTTGATACCATCACACTAAACCATTTTCCTTTTTGAGAAACAGACTTCTTTTATAGGCAGCCCCCAATCACTAAACACAAACATAGGCACTTAATAAATTAGGATACAAGTCATAACCTAGTCATCCCTGCCTACCTTGTGTAACTTTGTGTTCATTTTGTTTATTGTGTAAATACTAATTAATGTACTTGTTAGCTCCCCTGTTAGAATGTAAGCTCCTTGAGGGCAGGGATTTTCCCTTTTGTATTTGTGTCCTCAATGCCCAACAATGCTTGGCACATAGTAGATGCTGAATAAATGTGTTTTGATTGGTTGGTTATCCTGGGGAGCAAGGGGATTGAATCAGTATTTGGGGTGCCCTACTTTGTATTCTGTTGACATCTTGGGATTACCACGATTGCAGGACATAGGAAGTAATACACAACTCTAGAGGAAGGTGGCAATACGTTTTGGGTTCTGTGGATAGTTAAGACTTCCTGGAAGAGGTATGGTAAGGTTTGGACCTTGAATAATAATTTAAATTTATATAGTGCTTTGAGTTTGTAAGATACTTTATTGACTTCATCTTTATGCAACTGGTAATGGCAGGTATTAATGTGAGGTAGCTGAGGACCTGGGAAGGGGAGTGTCTTGCTCACCATCATAAAGTCAGGAAGTACCTGAGGTGCCTCATGAACCCAGGTTTCCTAGACTTGCATCATTCAAGTTAACCACTAAGCTGCACTGCCCTTCAAGGATTAAGTAAGGAAACAAGAGTTTGTTAAGTACAAACTATGTACCAGGCATTGTGCTTTACCAATATTATATCATGTGATCATCACAACAGCCTTGGGAGGGAGAGGTGTTATTATTATCCTAATTTCCCAGTTGAGCAATCTGAGGTAGGCAGTGGTTAAGTGACTTGCCTGGTGTCACAATGCTAGTGCCTGAGTTAATATTTGAACTCAGGTCTTCCTGACTCCAGGCCCAGTGTTCTATCCACTGGACTATTTCCCTGATTCTGAAAGAAGAAAATTTTAATAGGCACTACTGTGTAAGGTGGAATAATAGAACACTAGACCTGGAGTCAGGAAGACCCGACAGGCCTCTGACACTAGCTCTGAGACACTGAGTGAGTCACTTAACTTCTGCCTCAGTTTCCTCATCTGCAAAAAGAGGATAATAATAACACCTACCTCCTGGGGTTGTTATCAGAATCAAGTGAGATAAAAATTGCAAAATGCTTCGTGTAGTGCCAGGCTCATGGTAGGTACTTTATCGGTGCTTGGTCCCTTCTCTTCCCCTCTGTTCAAGGGTATTCAAAAATAAGTAAGATTGGAAGGATAAGGATTTAAAAGGCAGAAAGGTGAGAAGGAATGCTTGCTGCTTTGTGAGGGTACAGTGACGGGGTGTAGGTAGGGTTTGTTAATGATGGCTTTATGGATCTTGGGCTCAGTCTTGGAACCTACAAAGATGAAAATACAAAGGTGAAAAACATAGATAAAAATGGGCAGTAAACAGACCCAATGTATCAGCGTGGCTAGAGAGAAAGATCCCTGGCATGTAATAATGACGATCAATGATGACAAGAACTGGAAGGGGAAAGATGCCTTGACTGCTAAGCAGTGAAGCATTAGCAGAGTATCTGCCCAGGGCATCCTGAGGTGAACCACACACTATTTGGAGAAGACATAGGAAGAGCCTCTGCTGGTTTTTTCACTTTCCCTACAAGTGACCTAATGACAGCAAAATGGGCCCCAAGCCAAGGCATCATTTGGCACTCACACAGAAATACAGCAAACCAAGGTTTTCAACTTTGCCTCCGGGGTTTCTGACTCCGTATTCTTCCTTGCCTGGAGAAAAAAGATGGAAACTGAGCTGCTTATAGAAGTTTAATTTGTCCCCAAGGCAACATTGCTCTTTCTCTTCCTCTCGTTAATGAGAGATTTACTTGAGTTTTTTTTAAGGGGTGAAGGGTGACTCATCTTGGGTTGTTTACAGAAACCCCTCTAGTCATTCAAGATTGGCTGGGCTCATTCAGCTCTATTTCAGGAAACAGTTCATGCATGTGTTTCCTTGCTTTCTTTCCCAAGTTCCCCAGTGATGGGTAGAAGCAGAGATTTACTTATGTCATGAGTTGTCATCAGATTAGGATTCCAGCCAAAAACCTTTTTCTTTTTCTCTTTCTGCTCTGCAGTGGGACCATGGGGCAGTTGTAGAGTGGTTATGGAACTTTAACTTTACTTGTTACAGCATCCTAAATTTTGACTCACTCTTCCCCCACCTCCAGTTTTCCTTGTGGCAAAAATCAAATGCATATCCCAATGTGCTTGGGTGGATAGGCAGATTTAATTCTATGAGAGTCCATTGGTATTCAAATTAAACAAGCAATTATTTAGGCATCTGCAGGAGGTAAGTCATTGTCCTTAGTGACTGTACTATAGAAGGGAAAGACCAGAGGGAAGAAAATTAGTTAGGAGTCTCACAATAGTGTAGGTCAGAAATGAGTGTCTAAACTAGCTTGGTTATGGTGAGAGTAGAGAAGAGGTACCATATGTACAAAGAAATTGTGGTGACAGAAGTGATGAAACTTGGAAACCAATTGGATATAAGAAGTGAAGGAAAATAAAGAATCGAATATGATTCCCAGGTCATAAAGCTTGATGCCAGATGCATAGTAGTGACTTTAAAAGTAAAAAAAAAAAAAAGAATCTTAAAGGAAGAGCCATTCTCGACTTCACTTTCCCCATAGGCAAAGTTAAGTGGTTGGACTAGGAGGCCTCAGGGAATTTTTCGATTGTTAAAACGGCACGATCTATTGGCCTCATCTGTTCATATTGTTTCAGTTATCATCCCTATGTGAATAATTACCAAATTTCCCCTCTTAGTCCCAATCAACCCAGTTAGAGAATACATGAATGAGCCTGTCAAATCTGGCCTGGTGGTAAAGTGTCTCCCTCAGTAAAAATGTTTTTGTGCCTGCTGGTTTGGCTCACTCACCCAGCCTGGTAGGTGTGGGATCCCAGAGAAAGACTGCTTGATTCCAACTCATAATCACTCAGTCAATATCCTAGAGATAACCCTGTTGTAGAAGGGATAGATTCCGACTGCTCATCACTTGAATCCGGGGCCCCCCTTAGATAATTCTAACATCCACAAAATTAAGTAGTCACAATGATGATGGCATTAACTTTGAAACATAAAGCACTTAACAATAACACAAAAGTAATAATGAGTATAGTATCACAGTTACTCAATATAAAGAAAGTACTTGGATTGTCAGTATACTAGAGTACACACCTAAACAGAGGCCACACTCTCCCACCATTGCACACAGTCTCCATTTGGGAGAATGGACATATACTTATGGGAAACCTAGCAGGAGAACATTATATTTATACAGAGTAACCCCCAACCCTTAATGGCATGCCATGATACCTTGTAACCTACAAGAACAATCAGCATAACACAGCACCAGTTCTCTACTAACTGCTTTCCTTCTGATCCTCAGTACTGTCTTCCTGGGAAAATGTGGTCCTTTTCTACTTTCAGGCTGATGAAATAGTGACAAGTTCTTTTAACTCAATCTCCCTTAATAGTGCATTTAGTGTGTTATGTTATTATAGGCATAAGCAGTTTCCTTAATCCAAAGAATCCCAAACTTCCTCAGCTTGGCTCTCTAGGCATTACAGACAAGCCCAGCCAGCTCCTCATTTAGCTAGATTTTGTGTTGTCCGACCAGTCTCAAAGTCTTGTGACAGCAAAGAAGAACTCACCAGAAACTCCTCTAGCGGCTCTCTGGTCAAGCTCAGTCAGCTCTTTACTCAACAGGATGTTACATTGTCAAACTCCCCCAATCTCAACAAGAAAGGATCATCAGAATGTATATTTTCCCTTCTATTTTTCCCTATTGAGCCAGGAGTATCAGCAATGATTAACCGTTCACCTTTCTTAATCTGTAGACACTTGAAAGCAAGAAGTAGAATTAGGCTCTTAATAGTGAACTTCAGACATTCTTTAGCTAATCAGTGTCTCCCAGCCCAGTAACTGAAATCCCAGCCAACTCTCCTGCTCTATTTTTAATAGCCTTCCAATATCTTCTCAGTTTAGCTCCTTACATCTGCATCTTCCATTCTTCTGTTCCTATTTTCAATTCTCTCAGTGACTCAAATCAGAACCTACCTGAGTTCCTCAGTGACTCATTTTTCCCTTATGAGATCAAACTGACACCATCTACCTTTATGTTAGTTTGGGATACCAACGGTGTTTATTTAATCATCTCATAGTCTCTAAACAAGTATTTGATTTATTACTGTGAACATTTTTATCCTCTCAAACTCTAGAGGGTTAGACTTGGATTCAGGAAGGTCTGAGTTCAAATCCTGCCCTAGAAAATTAGTAGTTTTGTGGTCCTGGGCCAGAATTAAACTCTGCCTTAGTTTCTTCATGTGTAAAATAAGGTTACTAATAGAACCTAACTGCCAGGGTTGTTGTGAAGATAAATGAGATAATATTTTAAAGTACTTTAGAAACTCTAAAACACTATAAATGTCAACATCATCATTATCATTATTATTACAATTACTTACAAAGGAGCTGAAGAACCACAGCTCAAGAAATCCTTCAAGGTTGTAAAATACCCCAAAATAATGACAAATATATGTGTGTATGTATATATGTGTGTATATATATATATGTATATATATGTAGTCATATATATATAGAGAGAGAGAGAGAGATATGTTATTACATATACACACACACACATACGCACACACTCATAGAGGCAGTAAGGTTGCATTGTGGATAGAGTGCTGGACTTAGAGTCAGGGAGACCCTGAGTTCAAATCCTGGATCAGACATTTACAAATTATAGGACCACGTTCAAGTCATCTAACCTCTTTCTACCTTGTTTTCCTCACCTGTAAATAGGGAACAACAGTAGAACCCATCTCATTGTGTTGTTGTGAGTATCAATGTGATAATATTTATAAAGTACTTTATTAATCTTAAGGTTCTATGTAAAGTCTGGCTATTATATATAGATAAACACACATATATCTATATATATATAATCGATATATTGACATATATATACATAAACACTTATGCATGTATATATTCTATCCCTACATCTATGTCTATATCCATAACTATATCTATACCTGTATCTATCTTCAGTATATCCTACAAATTTGTGTATTTGTGCATATACAATATCTAACATTTATATAGAACTTTAATATTTGCAAAGCACTATATATATGTATATGTATATGTATGTATATATACATATATATTCAATTGATCTTTACAGCAGCCTTTTGAGGTAGGTGCTATTATCATCTTCATTTTACAGGTGAAGAAACTGAGGTACAGAGTGGTTGAGACTTGCCCAGATTTATAATGAGGACAGTATTTGAGCTCAGCTCTTCCTGATTCTAAGTCCCAAGCTTTATCCACTGTGCCACCAAGCTGTCAATTACAATTACACACACATGTGTGTATATATGCATGCATGTGTGCTTTAAACTTAACAAAACACTTTTCTCAAAACAGCCTCATGGTACAGGTCATATTCTCTCCATTTTAAAGATAGGGATTTGGATCTTTGAGATCCCTTCCATATCTATGCTAATAAACCTGTCCTCTTAATAGTCTATTTGATTATATTTTGGGATTGGTCCCAATCCTCACATAAACACGGTTAGGGCATTATCAAAATAGGCAATTAATTTTGTGGAAAGAGACTGGGAGGTATTTCTTTTTTGTGAGGTTTGCTTCTGCTGAGGGAAGGTTGTATGCTCTCTGTAAAATGAAGAAAATAAGTCAACAAGCATTTTTATTTGTAATAATACATTACCTGACAGAGCTATTGCAGGGAAAGTCCTCCAAATAGTTCTATTTAAAGCAACTTGACACACTGTGAGTCTCTATAGAAGGCACCTCTAGCCTCTGGTACCTCCCCTAGAGAGTCAAAGAAGACCTTGGGTATTAATATATCTCATGAATTTTTCCTTGGCTCTGCATCCTGTCTCAGAACCCAATCAGAAACCCTGTGCACCCTGTGCACCACACTGTTCCCATCTCCAAGAGCATGAAATGGTGCAGGCTCAGAGAATAGGAGTTAGTATGATGGTGACAAAGAAGCTTATTGGTCCCTGATTAGCTAAGGGTTTGGATTGTTAATTTCCACATCCAAACCAGAGTTCTGCCTTTTAACTGCCAAAATCCATTTGCTCCAGCCTTTCCCACAGGAGTGGTCCCTTTTATAAATCAGTAAAAGGGACCCCCTTTTTTTTGCAGTGCTTTGTATTAACTCATTTTCTATTCAAGGAAAGTAATTTAGGATCAATTTTGATTAACCCCCAGGGCAATTACAGGGTCCTAGCCATAGGAGAGCTGGTATCCAGCAATATCCCTTTGTAAGGCAAGAGCAGACAGCCCAACCCAACCCTACCATCTGTAGTCATTGGCTCAATTGGGCAGGGTATACTGCTAACAGAGGAAAAGTTGGTGGGCTCGTCTCTAGCAAAACCCATTTACTTCAGTCTACTAGATGACCATGAAAAAGCCCTAGCCAGTTGTCTTACAGATGCATTGGCAACAGGAAGTACCAGATGCAAGAAAGAGAGTGGCTCATCAGTATAAATCAGTCACAGAGTCTGGCAGAGGACTTGCCCCGAGACTGCAGTCCAGTAGCATCCATTGTGAAAGGGAGCCTTGTATCTGAACCAGTCCTTCTACTTATCCCATTCGTGTTCTCCAGGCTTATGTAAATGACATAAAAGAGAAAACACTCATTTTGGGCTTCATACCTAGCACCATTCCCAGAATATAGCAGATGCTCAATACATTTTGATTAATTGATTGATTAGAGGCAGCGTGGTATAATGGGAGAGAGATGAGCCTTTGAACCAGGAAGATTGGAATTCAAATCCTACTTTTGAAACATCCTAGTTATTTGGTGCTCTTTCAGTGATTTTACCTGTCAGTGCCCAGAAAACTCTCAAAGTTGCATAGATGATGTAGACTTGTATTGGTGGGGGAGTTTCTTTATACATCTAGTCCCCTAATGAAATCACAGGTCTGTTCCCTATCACTAATTTATCTGATAGATGTAACTGCCCTCACATGACAGTGTTTAATGGAGGGTGATGGTAGAAGGTAGAGATTTGTCGTTGCTGTTTTCTTCATTGGAGAAGTCCTACAATTTTTGTGTCTGAGAAGCCACTTGATATCATGAAACGGAGGGGTTCAGTATGCTTCTTTATACCTATAGGAGTCAATCACTTCCACTCTGGGTCTCAGCTTCCTCATTGGTAAAATGAGAATAATGAAACTTTCACCAAAATGTTGGGAATGAATGCCAATACTATGTCTTTACCACTAGCACTGGATCAGGAGACCCAAGTTTTCAGCCTCAATTCACCAGTAACCTCCTGCATGACCTTAGTCTAGGGACACAACTAAAATCAGGGGTTGGAGTAGATAAATTCTAGGGCTGCTTCAAGGTTTAATAGGTGGTGATCCTATGGTTCATTGTAAATGTTCTCACTTTTAATCTGTCAGCAAGGCAAATGAATAAATCACTGTTTTAGAGCGGTAACATGAGGCAGTGGAAAGAACATTGACCCTGGGCATAATAGACCTAGGCTCAAATCGTATGTTTACTGTGGACTCAGTTTTCACATCTATAAAATGGGAGAACTTATACTTGTATTACTTCCCTATTTATAGAAAAAAATGTAACTGTTGTTATTTGGTTTGGGCCTATGATCTCATTGGTGTGGAGGACTTCTGGGAAGGAGACTTTGTCTGTGACTTATATTGTAAAGAGTTGTCTGGGGCACTGAGCGATTAACAATTTTGCAAAGGAGCACATTGACAGTCAGAAATGGGGCTTAAAACCAGATGTTTCTCGCTCTTGAGGAGTGAGTACATCCATGACCAATAATGTTTCTTATTGTTCTAAAGAATAAATGAAGGCACAGTGCCTTGAAAACCACAAAAACCCAACAACTCTACAATGATTTGGTCATCAATAATAATCCTCTCTCACTTTAGATAAAACACTTCATTTCTCTAGGCCTCAGTTTTCTCCTTTGTAAAATGACAGTGTTGGGTTGGATGATTCTAACAGTGCTTTTTGATTCTAATCAACTGTATAATTATATTTATATATTCTATGCAACGCCATAATTTGGGATTTTACCTCAGTAGTTTGCTAAATGATCTTGCTAAGCACAGTTGTTGACAGACCACACACACATACACACACACACACACACACACACACACATACACACAGAGAATAACTAGTCTTTATCAGTCAAAGGAACCTAGATTAAGAGAGTGAAGAAATCTTAGAAGTCATCTTGTTCAAAACTCTTGTTTTATATATGGTGGAACTGGGACCCAGTCCTGCCCTGGATCTCATGGATGGTAAGTTGCAACTGAGTATTTCTTTTTCCTTCACTGAACTATACTACCTCATCAAGACTTACTATAAAGTTATTGTGTCACCTGAGTATTGGTTATGGATGCCATGGCTTTTGGCACTCTAGGAAACTTGTGTTCCTGTGTCTTCATTTCATCATTTGTAAAATTAGGGTTGGCCTAAAAGATCTCTAAGGTTCCTTAGAATCTCTAAAACTATTATTTTATGATTGACAAAGACTCAATTTTGTTTTGTTTTTCTTTTCTGTATATATCAACAGAAGTGGTTTGTTACTGGTTTCCAACAGAATTCTACAAGGCCTTGGAGGCCCCTTCCAGATCTGGATCTGTGATCCTATAATCCTACTTTTTAAATTGAGCCTTGGGGCAGCTAGGTGGTGCAGTGGATAGAGCATGGGCCCTGAAGTCAGGAGTACCTGAGTTCAAATCCAGCCTCAGACCAAACACTTGACACTTACTAGCTGTGTGACCCTGGGCAAGTCACTTAACCCCAATTGCCTTAAAAGAAATAAAAATAAGAAAAAATAAAATTGAGCCTGTGATTTTGTTGGTTTAGAGATAATCTACTAAGAAGTTTCCCTTACCAGTGCAGACTAGGAAGTTCTCCATAATTTATAGTCTTATAGAGTTGATTAAGTAATTTGCCTAGGTTTATAAAGATAATATGTGTTTGAACCATTACTTGAACACAGGTCTTCCTAAATCCAGCTCTCCAGCTAATATGCCATGTTAGCACTATTATTATAGAGGAAAATAAAACAAAATAATAATAAATAAAATATAATATGTAAAATACAAAAAAACAAAAATATAACAAATTTTAAAAATAGCAATAAATAAAAGACCTAAATGTGCCAAAATTATTTCTAACAGTAATTCTTCATTATTAAAAAGAAAAAACTGGAGACAACTCAGATGTTCTGGTGAGGAAATGGCTGAAAAAAATCATGACATATGAATTGAATGGGATATTATAGTGACTTAAGGAATGAAATATAAAATTAGAAAGATAGCTCCAAGGGGTTTTGGAAGTAATGCAAATGATAGTAAGATTCTGTATACCACCCATGCCTATCACAACTCTGTAAATAATAATAGCAATGAAATTTGGGGAAAAAATGAGCAGAGGAGGGTTCGGCAGAAGAAACGGGAATCCAGAGGATGTTTTTGTTACTCTCTTATTAAAGTTGTTGAAAAACAAACAAACTATAAATAAAGTAAATTTATAGTTTTGGCTATGCTTGTTATATAACCTTAATTCTTGTTTTTATATTTGAATATTTGCTTTTGATGGTAGTTACTAAGTTTAGATTTTTTAAAGAATATGTGAGACACCCAGCCTAAAACCATTCTTCGATTTGGACTTTCTACTTTCAGTATTTTGGTTACTGCATAGGACAGAAGAAAATCCTGGGATCTGTTGACAGCAACTCCCCATAGCTGTTGTCCCAAACCTTCTCTTCTTTCCTCAAGTTTCTGATATCTACCTCTTCCCCCCACAAACCAGGTAGAGGACCTTGCTTTGTATTTTACTGAGAAATAAAGTTCATTTCTTTTCTGAGAAATAGTCATCCTCTCTATCCCTATTCTACATCTCAAACTACCTTGACATCAATCAGTCAACAACCATTAAGTACCTACTATATGCCAGACGCCATATTAAGCACCGACGATGCAAAAGGAAGTAAAATACACTTCCTTCTTCCAAGTAGCTTACATTCTAAGGGGGGAAGGCAGCATCTCCCATTCCAGTTTTCTTTGTTATGTCTTTGAACAGGTAGCCCTTCTCACCAAATCTAATTCCTCCATTTTTATATATATATATGTATGTATATATCCCTTGATTCTTCAGCTTTCTGCTTCTATCATCATACTATAGTTCTCATTTTCAGTCTCTCTAAATACTGGTTCCTCCTCTATTGCCTACCACCATGCCAAGTATCCCAAATATATGTGCATAGATACATGCATATGTACTGCATGTGCCCGTGTGTGTATGCACATGCATGCACACATACAAGCACATATATGCATGTGTATACATGTACACATCCCTTTATTCAAACATCCCATTTTCTCAAACTGTCATTCTCTGTCTTTTCATTCAGCACCAAACTGCTGGAGGGAGAGAGGGAAGCCATGTACATTCACTACCTCCACCTCTTTTCTTCTCACTCACTTCTCAGGCTTTAGTAATATGGTTTACAATCTCATACTCAACAGAAATTTGCCTCTACATTTGTCATCAAAGCGCTTCATAGATTAATTAATGACCGTGTTTTATGTCCTGTTCCAAGACTCATCTTCCTTGATTTCTGTACAGAATTCGATATTGCTCACCACCTGCCTCTTCCTTCTGGATACAGTCTCCTTCCTAAGTTTTTCATGTACCATTCTTTCTTGGTTTTCTTCTGAAATATTTGGCTGTTCCTTTTCATTCTCCTTTGCTGGGTCATAATCCATGTTCTATCCTCTATTTGTAAATGTATCTCGGGATTCTGTCCTACAGTTTCTTCTCTTCTTCTAACTTGATGACCTTGTCAGTTACTAAGAGTTAAACTATCATCTCTATACATGTCTCACAAATCTAATTATGTCATTCTAGTCTCTTTCCTGAGCTCTGCATCAGCATTGCAAAATGCCTATTAGACGTGTCCAACTGGATGTCCCACAGGCATCTCAAACTCAACATATCTAAAAAGAACTCATTCTCTTTCCCTTAGAAACCTCTCCTCATCTCAACCTCCTTATTTCTACTGAAGGCTCCACCATCCTTCCAGTCACTGACTTTTGCAGTCTTAGTCATCGTCAACTCTTCCCATTCCTTCAGCTCCCCCCTTCAGTCACCAAGTATTGATGATTCTCCCTAAACAAGACCCCTTGCATTCATCCACTCACATCATCACTACCTTAGTTCCAGCTTACTTTACCATCTCTCATTTGAATTATTGTGATGGACTCCTAATCATTCTTTCTTGCCCCAGTCTCTCCCCTCTTTAATGGACAATCCATGAAGGTGACCAATTGACATTATTTAGTGGACAGATTTGACTACAGAGTATAGAGTATAGTCTGCATAAAAATATGGAGATAGGAACTAGAATGACAAATTCATAAAAGAGCAAGTATTTAAGCTTGTCTCAAATAGAGAAGATGTAAAAAACAATAGGGAGGATATAAATAGAAGTAGTTAAATAAGTCTGGAAAGGGAGGCTATAGCTAGAATGTGAAGGGTTTTAAACGTCTTGCTGCAAATTTTTATTTGATTTTAGAGATAATAGGGAGCCACTGAAGATTCTTGAACAAAGGAGTAACACTATAGTTCCTGGGTGGATATTTTTACCATTATGTGAAGGATGGATTGTGAACTGGGTTTAAACCTTGAAAGTTTTCGAAGAAAAGTGGTGATGGGAATGAAATATGAAGCTGGAAGAGAGGCCATGGTGACCTGAACAATAGTGGTGGTCATATGAATAGAGAGAAAAGATGCATGCTAGAGATATTATGGAGGTAAAAAAATGGCAAGACTTGCCAATGAATCAGATGTGAGAAAAGAAAGGGAAAAAGGAGAGTCCAAGATGACTGAAGTAGCCAATCAGGTTGACTAGAATGATAGTGTTACCCTGAAAAGAAATAAGGAGATTTGGAAAAAGGGGAAATTTGGAAGAAAATTATGAATTCACTATTGAACATGTTGAATTTGAGAAGCTTAGAGGGTATTCAGTTGGAGCTGACAATGAGACTGGAGCTCAGGAGAGAAATAAAGGCTGCATGTATAGATTTGAAAATTAGAAGACAGTTGAACCCAGGTGAGCCTCAAGTGCCAAAATATTTTGTGGTAAAATTGAATTTTGAAAGGGTGGACTAAATGTTCCCTAAGGTACCATTTAGGGATAACATTTTCTGAATCTATAATAGATTTATGTTGAAGTTAAGATGCTTTATGTGACATATACAAATACTCAGCAGAGCCAATTTGTTGGTTTTCCAACTAATTTTTCACAATTTTCCCCATGTCATATCTCTAGAAAATATTGATATAAAAATAAACTAGTGATGATTGTTATAATTTTTTTTAAATGGATGGACATGTATCCTGTAATCTGGCTTCAAATGATACCAAGTTAGAACAATGAGTTGGATCTAATAGGGTGGATGGTAAGAGAGGCAAATGTCTCTACACTTGGGTTCCACAATTCTAGTTCATAATTACAGTGGGATGACAATCTATATAAGCAAGACTATGGGGCTTCAGTGGAGACCAAGGTAAACACGAACCTTTGGTGTTGTAAGGCAGGCAAAGAAAGTTCATGGAAGTTACCATATCTGTATGAATGCGACCTCTCCAGAACAAAGAAGGTAATTGTCCTACTGTACTGTTTGCCTTTACCAAAATCCATCTTTAACTCAGGTATGTTATATAAACCAATGTACTATAAATGATACTCATTAGACCATGTATAGTGTACATTGTTCAGTTTGGGACAGTGGGCTTTGTAAAGACCTTGACAAGCTGGAACACACCTAAGAGAAGCTGACCAGGGTGGTGAGGGGATTCAAAACCATGTCCATTTCAGTAATCAGCTGAAGGAGTTTTTGAGATGTTTGCTTTGGAGGGGAAAAGACATTGGATAAGGAAAGGGATATGACCACTTTAAGTATTTGAAGGATCGTCACATAGAAGGATTCAAATAGTATGTCTTGTGTCCAGAAAGAAGTTAGAAGCAACAGGTGGGAAGTTATAATGAAGAGATTTTGGATCAATATAAGGAAAACCCACCTAATTAGAGCTATCTAAAAGTCAAATATCCTGCCTCCATGGGAAGTGAGCTCCCCATCACTGCACTGCTTCTAGCACAAACTGTATGAACGTTGGATGGGGGTATTACAGAAGAGATCATATTTTGGGGGCAGACATTGACCTACATGGTCACTGAGGTTCTTCTTATCCCTGAAATTATTTTAGGCTATCAAGAAAGCAGTTTAGTATAGATAGCTCTCAATGGACCAGTGGAGGCACATGGGCATTTTGCTATTTTAAAAATATAAGATCTTTCGGAAGCCTAGTATTTAAAAACAACCAATAATTCGTGAGAACCAAGCCTTCATTCTCTTGCTTCTGTTGGCATGTGGGTAGATAACCAGGGAATGATTGGTATGGGGCATTGACTGCCCCTATCCTGCTTAATCATCCAAAGCAAAAGCAATTTAAGGAAGAGACCAAAAAAATATGTTATAAAACTATTTTTAGTTTAGTATATCAGGGGTTTTCAAACTTGTAAAAATGTGATTAGAAATAGATATAACCAGGTTATTTTGCCAAGCTTAAAGCTCATAATGCCTGAAAATAAAACTTCTTTGCTATATCCAGTCCTAAATAGACATAAATTTGATCTCTGCTATTTTGGGAACACTATATCAATTGAAGAGTAAATGTGTGCATTTTGACATTTCATTATTCTTAGTGGTGACTTACCCTTATCATTTTAGATAATTTATCTGTATGAAAAATGCACATTATGGTGGATTTTGCATTTTTTTAACTCTAACTTTAAATGAACATAAAATAGTTCAAACTACCAGTGATTCTAAATCAAGAGAACTAGGAGTGATTGTTGGCTATTTAACTAATGCACAATAATTCATATGGGGACTATTAGAACTCTTGTTAAGATACTATCATTTATAATGATCTTAATCTTTTAAACTGGTTTTAAACAATATAGGCTGAAGTCTAGACTTCTCAGACTGGCTTTCAGAGATCACCAGAATTTTATTCTCAGAATGGCAGTGGGAAGAAAACTAAGAAAATACCTAATCCAATAGAAGCCTGTACAAGAATCTGAACAACCGAATATACAAGTGGTCATCCAGCCTTTTATTTTTGAAAATACTATTTTATTTTTTTCCAAAATTACATGTAAAAACAACTTTTAACATTCTTTTTTTTCAGTTTTGAGTTCCAAATTCTATTCTTCCCTCCCTATCTCACCTCCAAGAGACTGTAAACAATCTAATGTAGATTATACATGTTCAATAATGTGAAACATGTTTCCAAATTAGTCATTTTATGGAAGAAGAAGGAAAAGAGAGAGAGAGAGAGAGAGAGAGAGAGAGAGGAAAGAGGAAGAAAGAAAAAAGAGAAAGAAGAGAGGAAAGGAAGGAAGGAAAGAAAAAAGAAAGAAAGAGAGAAAGAAAGAAAGAAAGAAAGAAAGAAAGAAAGAAAGAAAGAAAGAAAGAAAGAAAGAAAAAAAGAAAGAAAGAAAGAAAGAAAGAAAGAAAGGAAAAGAAAATAGAAGCCATCAGTTCTTTCTTTAGAGGAAGAAAGCCTTTGATCATAGTTCCAAATTGCTCTCCAGAATGATTGGATCAGTTCACAACTCCAGCAACGATACATTAGTGTCCCAGTTTTCCTCATCCCCTTCAACATTTGTCATTTTCCTTTTTTGACATATTAGTCAATCTGATAGCTGTGAGGTGTTGTTATTTGTATTTCTCTAATCATTACTTATTTCAAGCACTTTTTATATTACTATTGATAGCTTTATTTCTTCTTTTGAGAACTGCCTGTTCATATCCTTTGACCATTTATCAATTGGGGAATGGCTTGTATTCTTATAAATTTGACTCAGTTCTCTATATATTTCAGAAATTAAGCCTTTTTCAGAGAAATGTCATACAGCCTTTTCTTAAAGATTCCAACTTTGTAGATGTGTATGCATGTGCTTGTGTGTATGCATATGTGTGCATGTACACAATATGTAGGGAGGAAGAAGGAGTCTCTGAAGCAGATCATTCTATTTTTTGGACAAGTTTAACTTTTTAATGAATTTTTTTTTCAACCACTCTCTCTGTCTTTGTACTAGCTATTGGCCAGAGCTAGAATGCTCTTCTCCTTCACCTCTGACACTTATCTCTAACTTCCTTCAAGACTTAACTGAATCCTACCTTCTAGAAGAAGTCTTTCCTGGTTTCCCACTCCCCCCACTCCAGTCACTATTGTGACTTTTCCTCTAACATTAACTTCTGTCTGCTTAGTGTATCTTTTAAGTACCTAGGCTTTTCATATTGTCTCTGCCCTTAGAGTGTGAGGTTCATGAAAGCAGAGACTATTTTTGCCTTTTTTTTATTTACCTAGTGCTTTGCACAGTACCTAATAAATGCTCCTTGATTGACGGACTAGATTTGGGTTTTTTTCATCTTCCATCCATTTCTTCTGGTTGTGCTCTCTGGGTTCAACAAGAACAAGTCCATTCTCTCTTCCAGGTCACAGCCCTTCACTTATTTGAAGAGAACTGTTATGGCCACCAAAAGTCTTTACTACTCCAAGCTAAAAATTTCCAATTCCTTCAGTAGGTCATCGTATGGCCTTGCGTCAAGATCCTTCATCATCCCAGTTGCCTTACTTTGGATGCTCTAGTTAATCAGCATTTCCCCTGAAATGTTATGCCCAGTTCCTGGAACTTAGCAAGCACTTAATAAATGTTTGCTACCTGCCTGACCGACCTAAAACTCAATATAACATTCCTCATGTCTTGCAAATGTTAAAGCACTATAACTGTTAGCTATGTGTTGTTGTTGTTGTTAGACTTGGACAGAATATAGAGGGACTATTGCATATTTCCACTCTAAGTATCCTATCTTATTTTCTATAACCTTACAATATAATCATCCCCCTTCCAGCCTTTCCTCTCAGCCTAAGAAATGGACTGTCTTGAATTTTTATTTTTTTCTTATGATTCTTCTCACTTCCCCAACACACCAGAAATGACATATCTCTGTACTTCTGTTCATCCAAACTTTACTTAAAATACATACATACATACATACTTACATACATACATACATGCATATGTATATATGTATGTATGCATGTATGTGGAGATTCCCAAACTAGAAAATCCACCCACTTATGTAAATTGGGAATTTTCTATAAATTATTACTACCTGGGACCATTGGAAGGTTAACTGTCTTGACCTCAACCCAGATCTTCTTCCTTGTACTATTTCCCATATACATGATTTTTAAATAACACCCTCCAAAAAGTTCTGGATAACAATGTTCCCCAAGTCCCGGATTATAATTCACTCATTTGAAGTAATGTGTGCCATCCCATAAAATTGCAGAATGATAAAATAATTTGAACAGTCCTTTGAAATTTGTTACAATTCAGTTTCCAATTCGTTGAAATTCAACCTGCAGGAGAACAAAAGTTAGGAAAAGAAAAGCACTGACTATCTTATGGACAGAATCTAATGAAAGAAGTACCATAGTGAGCAGGATAAAGAAATCTAAGATATTATTCTGAAGGTACCATGTCCTCTGACTCGAAATAATAAATTTGATGATCCTATAAGAAGAAGCAATAGAATTTAACTTCTCCGAAAAGAAATGTAAAGTCCATGAAGATAAGATGGAGTAAGGTTGTAAAGGAGGGAATTGTGCTACAAATGTGGAACATCCATGTGTACTTTTGGATGAAATCATTATTATCATATTTGTTTAATTGGTTTACTTCATTACAAGAGAACTATTGCACAAGAGCAATTTTTAAATGTTTGTAATGTAAAAACAAGATAAATCAAGAAAACTTGATAAATATAAAATAAATGACACAAAACAGATAAATAGATAAATAAACAAATAAATGAATGAAAGCAAGCCTTTCTCAGGGGAGGAAGGAGGAATGTTCTGATAGGATAGGACTAAGAAGAAGCAGTCCTAGTGGGGCATACCAATGAAAACTCTATGCTTTAGGTATGGGGGAATATAGAGGGAGAGCTGTGAAGAATCTAGAATGGAGTTACAATCTCTTCCTCCAACCCAGGACACAAGATCCAGTCTTCTGATTGGTGAGCATTCCCTTATCTTGCCCAAGTCCAGGCTAACTTCTCAGCTCCTGTATCCTCCCACTACCTTCCATATCTAGTGATAGTATAATTGAATCAATACAATTTCAGGTAAGAAAGTATCAGTCGACTGCCCAGTGACTCCAATCACCATTCTCTTTGACTTATTGGTCAAAACACTCCACTCTGGACCACTCGTCTATATGTGTTATCTTCCCCAAAGAATGTAAGTTCTTTTCATGTGTGTGCCTGGCACATAGTAATCACTTGATAAATGCATTTTCATTCATTCACAATAGCCTCCAAGGCAAGCAATTCACTGTTCATTATAATAAGAAGATAAATTTATCCACAGATACAATTTCAACAGCATGCAGGGAAATATACCTTCCCAGAAGCCAAAGAAGCCCAAGTTATCCCTGAGTTCCCTTTGAACCCTGTGATGGTCTCTTTCCCCTCAGTCTGTAGCTCATTGTTACTTCTTAGCACAAAGCTCATAAAAGTCACTCATGTGGCTTCAGGAGTTTTGATTTTTACATTGTCTGTTTGTTCCAAATTGTAATGACTCATAAAAGTCTCTTTCTGGCCTATCAAATGAATCACTGGGGGGAAAAAATTCTGTTTACTTTTTTGAGAATCTATGGACTCTTTTATTATTCATAAGATGAGGAACTTCCTGTTTGGATCTTTAATAATAATAATAATAATAATAATACATATATACATATATATTTGTATATGTATATGTAATTTCATGTAAATATTTAATATAAAACAATAATATTTAATATTATTTTGACATCAATATTTATATTAACTAATTTAAAAATATTTTCAGATGTGTATATTAAAGAGGGATACAATGGATATGTGCTTGGAGTAAAAACAATTTAAGTGTAAATCCTATCTCTGACAATTATGAGCTCTGTGACCTTGGGCAAGTCACTTTCCTTAGGTAACTTATTAGGATGTATCTCAGAAGTCTTAGATGGTTGTGGTCTGTGAGGGTGGGAAGAGTTTCACAGGAGAAGTTCCTTATGTTAGAAAAATTACAATTCCTTCGTTTTTTTACATATAGTTTAGGTGAGAAGTGATGAGGGCCTGACCTAGGATCGTAGCTGTGCTATGAATGGAGAAAAGGGGGTGTTTAGGAAAAAGAAGTTGTGAAAGTTAATATAAACATTAATGACAAGGCTTACCAATACATTGGATGTGTAGAGTGACAAGTCTAGGATGACATTGAGCTTGTGAAACTGGTGACTGGTAGGATAATGGTGCCCTCAACATAAGCTATCCCACCCCCCAGGTGAAGATCTTACTTCATTCTTCATTGAAAAAATTACAGCCAGAAAAAAAGGGAGGACAGAAGGAAGAGAGAAGAGGGAGTAGGAGGAAGAGTCAAAAACAAAAACAAAAGCAAAGGAATATTTAGGTCATTTGGTAAGAACTCCTTCTTGCATGTTGTTCTAATATCACTCAGCTATGTCTTCCCCAACCTCTCTTCCTTCCTGTCTCACATAAAGAGGCTGCCCTTCTCTTTGTCAAATTAAACTCTTTTATGTGTACCCTTGATCCAGAGGTATGCTGGTAAATGTTCAACAAAAAGCTCTGGGGGAGGGGAGACTGGGGCAGAGCCAAGATACCCTCCAAATACCTGTAAAAAATGACTCTAAGCAAATTCTAGAGCAGCAGAACCTGCCAAAAGACAGAGTGAAACAAATGTCCAGCCCAAGACAATCTGGTTGATGGATTGGAAAGGTCTATTGTGCCTGGTTGGGAGAGGAGCACAGTTCAGTGTAAGCCACACAAGCTGCAGAGGCAAAGACCAGGCCTCGGAGAACCTGGAGCACTCTCCAGGGGATGGAATCCAGGGGAGCTGTGGCCGTTTTCAGACATCTCAAACCACAAACATCAAAGACAACTCAGAAGGTTGGTAGGAAAAGTCTGTGACTGTGGTGAGAGAGAAGCTCAGTCTCAGCCCCAGTCCTATCGCTGCCTTGAGACAGTGGCTGCCTCCAGAGCTCTTGGCCTGGAGGGGGAATTGAGTGGCTGATCAGAGGGGGATTGCAGGAATCTCTTTGCTAGTGCTGAGGCAGGATTCTCTTGCTTTTCCCATGCTTGGATCTGGGTCACAGTTCTGGGTGGCAGTCCTGGGGCAAGGAGGAGCACTGACTTGGTGGAGCTGGTAGTGGCTGTGGAGAGGGAATACTCCTCACAGTTTCCAAGGTGCTTGTGGTCACTTACAGACCAGAGCCCAGGCCAAAAAAGGAGTAAACACCTCGCCCTTGATCATACCACCTTGGAAGAACTGAAAATTTACAGGTCTCTAGAAGTATCTCTGAAAACAGCTGCACAACATCCCCGAAGCTTGGGACAGTACATTCACCATACTGGAAGCAGACTCCTACCTTAACAAAGAGTTTATAACTCAAGTAATTGACTGGGACCATGAGCAAACCTTGCAAAAAAAAAAAGTCAGATCATAGAATCATTCTTTGGTGACAAAGAAGATCAAAACATAGAATCAGAAGAAGAAAACAAAGTCAAAGCTCCTACATCCAAAGCCTCCAAGAAAAATATAAATCAGAACCATGGAAGGACTCAAAAAGGATTTTGAGAAGCAAGTAAGAGAAGTAGAGGAAAAACTGGGAAGAAAAATGAGAGTGATGCAAGAAAATCATGAAAAACAAGTCAACTGCTTGCTGAAGGAGACCCAAAAAATACTGAAGAAACTAATGCCTTAAAAAAATAGCCTAACCCAAGTGGCAAAAGAGTTCCAAAAACCCAATGAGAAGAAGAATGTCTTAAAAAGCAGAATTGGCCAAATGGAAAAGGAAGTCCAAAAGCTCACTGAAGAACAGACTTCCTTAAAAATTACAATGGAGCAAATGGAAGCTAGTGACTTTATGAGAAATCAAGACAATGTAAAACAAAACCAAAAGAATAAAAAATAGAAGACAATGTGAAATATCTCATTGGAAAAACAATTGACCTAGAAAATAGATCCAAGAGACATAATTTAAAAATTATTGGACTACCTGAAAGCCATGATCAAAAAAAAAAGCTTAGACATCATCTTTCAAGAAATTATCAAGGACTGCCCTGATATTCTAGAACCAGAGGGTAAAATAGAAATTGAAAGAATCTACCAATCACCTCCTGAATGAGATCCCCAAAGGAAAACTCCTAGGAATGTTGTAGCTAAATCCCAGAGTTCCCAGGTCAAGGAGAAAATATTGCAAGCAGCCAAAAAGAAACAAGTCAAATATTGTGGAAATACAATCAGGATAACACAAGATTTAGCAGCTTCTACGTTAAGGGACCAGAGGGTTTGGAACATGATATTCCAGAAAGCAAAGGAGATAGGATTACAACCAAGAATCACCTAACCAGCAAAACTGAATATAATTCTTTAGGGGAAAAAATAGATATTCAGTGAAATAAAGGACTTCCAAACATCCTTGATGAAAAGACCAGAGCTGAAGAGAAAATTTGACTTTCAAATACAAGACTCAAGAGAAGCATGAAGAAGTAAACAGGAAAGAGAAATCATAAAGGACTTATTAAAGTTAAACTGTTTACATTCCTACATGGAAAGATGATATTTGTAACCCATGAGATCTTTGTCAGTATTAGAGTAGTTGGAGGGAAAAATTATATGTATATATGGAGATAGATAGATAGATAGATAGATAGATAGATAGATAGATAGATAGA
>NW_020949548.1:3400616-3423773 GCF_900497805.2 Vombatus ursinus | reverse complement strand
AGATAGATAGATAGATAGATAGATAGATAGATAGATAGATAGATAGATAGATAGAGGGCACAGGGTGAGTTGAAGATGAAGTGGTGATATCTGAAATATAAAATTAAGGGATGAGAGAAGATTATACTGGGAGAAGGAGAAAGGGTGAGATAGAATGGGGTAAATCACCTCATATAAAACAGGAAAGAAAAGCCTTTTACAGTGGAGGGGAAGTGGGGGAGGTGAGAGGGAATGAGTGAATCTTGTTCTCATCAGAATTGGCTGAAGGAAGGAATAGCATACATACTCAATTGAGTATGGAAATCTATCTTACCCTACAGGAAAATAGGGAGGAAAGGGATGAGAGTAGGGGAGATGATAGAAGAGAGGGCAGATTGGTAGAGGGGGGTTATCAGTAGCAAACATTTCTGAGGACGAACAGGGTTAAAAGAGAGAATAGAATAAATGGGGGATGGGATAGGATTAAGGGAAATATACTTATTTTTTCACAACATGACCCCTATGTCAGTGTTTTGTATGACTACACATGTATAACCTGTATCAAGTTGCTTGACTCCTCAGTGAGGATGGGTGGGGAGGAAGGAAGGGAGAAACTTTGGAACCCAAAGTTTTAAAAACAAATGTTAAAAATTGTTTTCACATGCCACTGGGAAATAAAATATATAAGCAAAGAGGTACAGAAATCTATCCTGCCCTACAGGAAAATAGAAGGAAAAGGGGATGGGGGGGGTGATAGAAGGGAGGGCAGATTAGGGGAAGGGCTATTCAGAATGCATGCTGTCTTGGGGTGGGGGAGAGGTAAGATGAGGAGAAAATTTGGATCTGAAAATCTTGTGAAGTGAATGTTGAAAACTAAAAATAAATTAATAAATATTTAATATAAAAACAACAACAACAGCAACAACAAAGTTCTCCAAAACCATGTACTAGTGACACATTCAAGTTGCATCTTAATTATTGACATTTTCTCCATCATTTTCTTCAATCTGGACAATCCACAAAAAAATAAACCAATTCCTGATTCCTAGTATTTGCTATTATCTAGTATAGATACAGTGAAAAATTTTAAAATAGCTCTCAGGAGCCACTTCTCCCCTATCTGTTAATCCTTTCCCTTCTGCTTACAAATGTGTTAGTGGTTCCTCTATCCTTTAAAAAGCAAAATAAAACCTCATGATCCTACCAATTATTGTACAGTATCTCTTCTCCTTGAATAGCTAAACTCCTTGAGAAAGCCATCTGTCTATATTACATGTCTTCATTTCCAATTCATTTGTTCCTAAAACCTCTGCAGTCTGGCTTATAACCTGATCATTCCCCTCAAACTGCTCTCTCCAAAGTTACCAATGATTTCTTTCTTGCCAAAGCTGATGGTCTTTTCTTAGCCCTCATACTTCTTGACATCTGTCAAACTTTGACACTGTCAATCAATCCTTCTTTCTAGACACCCTCTCCATTCTATGATGATGAGGATGATGACAACACTGGTTTTTTCCTATTTCTCCCTCTACCTGTCTGAGTCTTCTCAATTTCCTTTGTTGGATTTTTATCCAGGTCATAGCTGGTAACTGTAGGCTTCTCCCAAGCCCCTCTCTGGAGGCTTTCTCTTTTCCTTATGTGCTGTTTCAGTGAACTCATCAGCTTCTATGGGTTTCACTCTCATTTCCATGGGAATGATTCCTAGATCTATCTGTCTAGCCCTAGTCTTGAGCTCCAGTCCCACATGACCAACTGACTTTCGTACAACTGTATTGGATATCCCACAGGCATCCCAAATTCAACTTGTCAAAAACAGAAACCATTACTTTAACTTTCCTATTACTATGGAAGGCACCACTTTTCTATCAGGCATCCAAGCTCTCAACTTTTTTGTTGTTCTCAGCTCTGGGATCACATTCATTCCAAAAATTCAAATAAACCATTATATTGAAATAACATTAACAAAATCAAGTTCAGGGACCCCAGGTTCAGAACCCTCTATGTGACTACAACAAGGTGTTACACTTTAAATACTTCCCTCACAGGGTTGTTGGAAGAATTAAATAAGATAACCCATGACAAACCTAAAAGCCCTAAATAAATGCAAGCAAAAAAACACATTCTTGACTATAACTCCAGTTTTTTTTTAAGAAGACAATAGAATGGGAAAATTCCATACTTACTGGATTAAATTATGCTGGATAATTAGATAGCAAGAGTCTTTTAAAGGGCATGGGGGACTTCTTGAGAAGGAGCTCCACTTAAACCTCATCTAAAATTTTCAGTTTCCTAAATACATTATGAATTATTCCATTATAAAATAAATTTAATCTTCTATTAAAGAAACTTTCAGGGCTATTCACGTTCAGAAGGTCACTCTTCTTAGTAGTCTTGGAGCCCATTTGGGGATTTTCAGAAACTGGATATTAGATTTCATTGTCACTTTTCAAAGAACTAATAGGCAGGCATAGAATGATCTATAAAATGCATAAAATAATCATCTTGCCCAATCTCCAAGTCTTAGAGATGAGGAATCTAGGGACTTGAAAGTAACTTGACCAGGGTCAGAGACCATGGGTAATAGATAACAGATTATAAACATGGGTGTCCTAACTCTTTGGTACATCTGCTTTGTTTGAATGGTGACATTTACCCCAATTCACCCCCTACCTCTTGCATGTTTAACAGAAAGAGGATTGAAATTGGAGAGGACCTGGTTTTAAGTTATGGCTCTGCTACTTACTACTTATAGAAGACTTCATATATCTTACCATATTTTGAGAGTTGTTTGTTTACTGTGTGGACAAATTATCTAACTATACCTGTTTCCTCAGGGAAGCTGTGTGGCTAAGTGGATAGAGCACTGGCCCTGAAGACAGGAAGACCTGAGTTTAAAAGCAACCTCAAACACTTACTAGCTGTGTGACCCTGGGCAAGTCACTTCACCCTGTTTGCCTCAGTTCCTCATCTATAAAATGAGCTGGAAAAGGAAATGGAAAACTACTCCAGTGTCTTTGCCAAGAAGACCCCAAATGGGGTCACACAGAGTCAGTCACTATTCAAATGACTCAAGAACAATAGTTTGCTCACCTTCAAAAACAAGTAGTTTAGCTTAGATGATCTTCAAGATCTGTTGCTTGAATTCAAGATCCTATTACTGGTTCCTAAACTGGGTGGGAGAGAATGGCCCTTCCTGGCTTATTAAATTCAGAGTGTGTAAATGGAGGTAATTTCTCATTCTCCAAAGTCCTTTAGAGAGCTTATTATGGCCCACCATACAATGTACAGGTCAGAGAATTGGCACTAGAACCACAGAAGGAAGCTCAACTAGGTTTTTGTGAGCTCTGCTTAATCTGAAAGTTTAATCAAGAAAAGCCTGAGAAATCCTGTGCTACAGGGTTCCAAAGAAAAATGGAAAATTCAAGTCCATAGGGTCAGAAGGTTGTAGAACTGGAAAGGATCTTCAAGGTCATCCAGTATGACCACCTCCTCCCTCATTCCCCAGATGAGGAAAATGAGGAACAGAGAGGTTACAACTTGCCTGGGCTGACACATCTATTAATTGTCAGATTTGTCCTTCAAATTCATGTCTTTTGATTCTCATTTCAGTTCTTTTTACTTTACCATGTTATATTCTCAGCATAAAAAAACACTTTCAAAACTTCCCCAAATTTTTTAACTAAATGTCCTCTCTAAATATCTATCACCCCCTGGGGCAGCTAGGTGGTACAGTGGATATAGCACCAGCCCTAAAGTCAGGAGGACCTGAGTTCAAATGTGGCCTCAGACCAAACACTTGACACTCACTAGCTGTGTGACCCTGGGCAAGTCACTTAACCCCAATTGTCTAAAAAAATATATATAAACAAAATAAATAAATAAAATAAATATCGCCCCCAAATGGGGCAAAAGATGGAGTTATAATTTCATTTCTCTGGGCCATTTGAGGCTGCCTTGGATTCAGTATGCATATCTGATTGTGGGGGTGTCTGCAGAGGAAGAATTCCTTCCCAGGTCTCTGGTTGAGATTTGTAACCATCTTACTAATTAAATGGCCTCATATGAAATTGTATATTCAATTTCAATTGTAGGAACTTTTCTACTTCAATCTTTTTTACCTTTCATTCATTACTTAACTCAATTCAGTGAATTTTTTGGTGCCTACTATTTGAATCACATTGTACTAGGTGCTGAGAAAATGCAGATGAAGAACATAATCCTTGTCTTTCAGGAGTCTACCATCTAACACCAGAAAGGGTAAGGAGCACACATAGCATTATGGTAGGTAGAATGTATTTTCTATGCAAGTCCTAAATTTTAGAAGCATTTTTGTCATAATTCAGTGACAAGTATTCAGAGTAAGATTGTTAAGAGAATGTAAAAGGTTTGAGTAAATGGAAATCTTGGAAGCCTTCAAGAAAGAGTATAAATTAATCCTGGTGCTGAAGAAAGAGAATAATCGCGATAGGTGGAGGTGAAAAGGATAAGACAGACAGGAGGAAAGACCTGTATGAAAGTGGAAGAGGTAGAAGGAGATTGGGAAACAATAAGTCAATGTGGCTGGGGAACATAGTACATTCATGGAAGTATATGAAATAGAACTATAAACATTGGTTGCGAATGGTTAAAATGTAATTATAAAATGTAATAATTGATAAAATTTAAGTTGATAAAATAAAATATTTCTAAAGTGCTTTGCAAACCCTAAAGTGCTTTATAAATATTAGCTATTATCACAGTTATATTTTAGAAGACCTTTAATGCCAGACAGGATTTTTTAATCCTATTAGTAACGGGAAGCCACTTTGTTTTTGTTGTTCTTGTTGTTTTCATAGGAGAGTAAATTAAACATTGGAGTGAATTAAGAAACTTGGTTGAAGCTGTGCAAAGGATACATTCAGCAGGAGAGAGACTGGAATCACTGACAAGTTAATAGGCAATTAAATAGCCCTGATGAGAAGCGAAGAGAACCTGAAAGGAGTTGCATTGAAGTGATGGCAATGATATCAGTTTGGGGAGATATATGGGAATAAATATAGAGTTGAAATCTACAGAACTCGACTACTGAATATAAATATTGAGAAACAATAAAGAGCCCAATGATGACTCAAAATTTTGCATGATTGGCAAAATTCTGGTGCCATCAATAGAAACAGGGAAGTTGAGAAGAGTGGGAGATTTTTGAAGGGATGATGACAAGGTCTGTTTTGGGTGTATTAAGTTGAAGTGGAGATGAGACAATCAGGTGGAAATTTATGATTTTCTGGGACATGAAATAAAGGCCTTCCTTTGCTCCTAGAAATGTGTTACTGTGTTTATGCAGGGGCTGGAGACCTGTTATTAGTATCTGTGGAAACCTAAAGATGGAGCTATATTTGCAGATTTTCTTTTCTCAAATAAAAATCTATTTAGGGACAATCAGGTAGCAATAGAAACACTGTTGACCATTTTAAGCCTTCACTCTCCACCCTTCCCCAATGGAGCCTGTTTTTTTTTTTGAGCCCAGAATATTATTGAGTCCTTGGCCAATAGTAATATTGGTATAGGTATGTATCCATGTAGATAGGCCTTCATATATGTATGTCTGCATATATGTAGATATGCACAGACATATGCATATACAGACTTACACATGCTCTTATGTCTGTACATATATGCACATTTGTATACACATATATGGGCAGCTAGGCAGCTCAGTGGATACAGAGCTGATCCTGAAGTCAGGAGGACCTGAGTTCAAATCTGAACTCAGATACTTACTAGCTGTGTGACTCTGGGCAAATCACTTAACCCAGTTTGCCTCAGTTTCTTCTGTAAAATGATCCAGAGAAGGAATGGAAAACCACTTCAGTATCTCTGCCAAGAAAATCCCAAATGGAGTCACAAAGAATCAGACATGATGGAAAAATAACTAAACAATACACATACATGTTTGTAGGTATTGGCACACATTTTGTTTCTACCCAAAATTAAGCTCTCTGAGAGCAAGGATTGTTTCGTTTTAGTTTCTTTAGCCCAAGTGCCTAGGATAGTAACTGGAACATATTAGGTACTTAAAACTTATTTAATTAAAACGAGCAGAAAGTTGAAGATTCAGGATTAGGGCTAGGTGATTAGCAACTGGTGACAGACATTATACAGATTTGGGAATCATAAAAGGTTGTAATAGTTTATGTCTCAGGACCAGAATATATGTAGAAAGGGAGAGCGTAACATGGAATGCAGGAATGAAAGTTTTCATGTGATGTATTGGGATATTATTGGTCAAATTTAAAAAAAAAAAAACACTTAATATTGGCTTTTATTTTTAACTAGTTTTTATTGCTCCCACACTGGAAGAAACAGATTCTAGAGCTATAAATTGTAATTCTGTATTATCGGAGCATGTATTTGTGTAAGCTTTTAAGAAAAAAAGTTTAATAGATACATTATATTCCTCTGTGGGACTCCTTGATGCAGCTTTCTTGATTATTTAGAAAGATTAAGTTGGAAAGAGCTTTGAATCAAAAGTCAGGAAATCTGGATTCATTTCCCGGCTCTGGTTGTAACTAGTTGTCTGTCTGAGAGCTATTCAATTCTTTGTCTGGCATCCAGTTCACTCTGTAAAAATGAATTTCAGTTTTAACATTTTATGACAACTTATTGAAAGCAAGGAACACTAATTGCTAATGTGGAGTAAGTCTCAGCACCAAACGTGCGGAGGAGGGTGAAGTAATGTCATTGCCAGCTGGCTAGCAGTGTTGGCTGACCTGAAAGTCTGTGCAAACACCACAAGCCTTAAGTAAGATATTTTATTGGAGAGCATTAATTCTGACTTCTCTTCAGTAATTTTAATTATGAAGGGAGCCTTCTGCCGGAGAATGAGCACACCAGTTTGTTAGAATACAAACAGCTTTCCTCGGTGTGTCGTCTATCCCTTAAGCACATAGCAGCCCTGTTTACCAAAATAACAGGCAGAAGGCCTCTCTTCTCAATTTTCTGTTGATCTTTTTGCATTGCTACTCTGCTCTGGAGATACATCAATGATTTTATTCTTATTGTCTGACTTACGCTTTTGGTCATTTCACAATACTACCCTGTCTCCCACAATCACTGAATTCTCATTTGTAAGAAATAAAAAAAGGTTCAAAAGAATTGACCAGTTAAAGGAGGCAACTTCCAGACCACACAACATTCTTCAACCATTCTGTGGAGCAATTTGAAACTATGCCCAAAGGGCTATAAAACCATCCATACTCTGAGCTAGCAATACTATTACTGGGTAGGTCTGTATCCCAAAAGACATAAAAAAGGAAAAGGACCTATATGTACAAAAATATCTATAGCAGCTCTTTTCTGGGGGCAAAGAATAAGAAATTGAGGGGATGCCCATCAATTAGGGAATGGCTGAACAAACTGTGGTATGTGATTATGGTGGAATACTGTTGTATCATAGGAAATGATAAGTTGGGTGCTCTCAGAGAAGCCAGGAAAGACTTACATGAGCTGGTGCAAAGTGAAATGTACTGTGTACAAAGTACATTCAGCTGTGAATGACTTAGCTATTCTCAGCAATACAACGACCCAAGACGGCTCAGAAGGACTTATGATGAAAAATGCTGTCCATCCCCAGACAAAGAACTCACGGTGTTTGAATGCAGATTGAATCACACTTTTTTTTGGTCTACGTTTTCTTTTACAACATGATTATTATGGAAGAGTTTTGCATGACTACACATATATAACCTATATTGAATTAATTGCCTTCTCAGTGGTGTGTGTGTGGGAAGGTAAGAAGGGAGAGAAAAATTGTTTTTACATGTAACTGGGGAAAAATAAAATACTAAATATTTTTTTAAAAAAGGAGTATGCAACATTCTGAACCTGCGTTCCTTGGCCTCCTTTGGGAGAGGATAGAGTGTTTCAGCAGCTGTTCTCCTGGATTTGGACTGGTCAATGCATGGTTCAATCATGTTAATGATAATCACATGCATGAAAAATACAATTAAAAAATCAGTGACCATTTACTGTATACAGATCCATTTATCCATGTAAAATTTAAGTGTGTCAATTAAGATATGTATATTTGAGGGAAGTAGTTCTCTTATGTTTGAAAAGACAATATCACTTATGAATAATATTCTGAAATGTAAGGGCAGACTTCCTTGCATAAGTGACCAGCTCCCAGTTCTTATATTTGTTACCTGTAAACTGCAAGCAAATTTTTTTTTCACCTCTCTGGGTCTCAATTCTCTCATCTATAAAATGAGGGATTAGACTACTCTAGGCAGCTAGGTAGATAGAACATTGGACCTGGAGTCCAGGAACACCTGAGTTCGAATCCAGCCTCACACTAGCTTTGTGACCCAGGCCAAATCACTTAACCTCTGTTTGCCTTCATCCACTGGAGAAGGAAATGGCAAACCACTTCAATATCTTTGCCAAGAAAACCACATACAGGGTTAGAGAGAGTCAGACACGACTGAACAACTAAGCAACAACACGGAGATTTCCACCCCAGAGACTATCCTCTTTTACAGAGGAGTCAACTGAGACTTGGAGGTATAGACACTAGCTCATGGTCACATAGCTAGACAACAAGAGCCTAGGACTTGAACCCAGGGCTTGTGATTTTAAGTCTAATATCTATTTCCATCTATCCCACTGTTTTTCTTCTAAGCCTGTATGTTTATTTCTTAAAACATAATAGAGAAAGGCATAGATAATAGATTATATCCATTTGAGGGAATTTCAGCATCTATAACTATTTTCTGGCCATATGTTTTTAAGTAAAGGACATAGTTTAGAACTAATACAGGAAAGAGTTCAGATAATAGTCTGAGCATTCTCTATTTAGCACTGCCACTCATCCATGTTTTAACTTGGCCCCGTTTCTCAACTTAGCCTTCCTGTGTGTGTAAATGTATAATATGTGTGTGAATGTGTATGCATATATACACATATATACAGATATACATACACCCATATATATAAAACAGAATAAATGAGGAAAGCAGGGTTGGTTCAATATTAGAAAAACTATCAACATAATTAACCATATCAATAACAAAAACCACAAAAATATGATTGTTATCAGTAGATGCAGAAAAAGCTTTTGACAAAACACAACACCCATTCCTATTAAAAACAATAGAGAGCATAGGAATCAATGGAGCCTTTCTTAAAATTAAAAGTAAAATCTATTTAAACCAAGAGCAAGCATTATCTGTAACGGGGATAAACTTGAAGCCTTCCCAGTAAGAACATGGGTGAAGCAAGGTTGTCCATCATCACCTCTATTACTCGATATTGTACCAGAAGTACTACCTACAGCAAGACAATACAAGAAGAAGAAATTGAAGGAATAAAAGCAGGCAATGAGGAAACAAAACTATCCCTCTTTGGAGATGATACGATGGTAGACTTAGAGAATCCTAGAGAATCAACTGAAAAAACTAGTTGAAACAATGAATAACTTCAACAAAGTTGCAGAATATAAAATAAACCCTCATAAATCATTAGCAGTTCTATATTCTACCAACAAACCCAACAGGAAGAAATAGAAAGAGAATTTCCATTTAAAATAACTGCAGATAGTATAATATACTTGGGAGTCTACCTGCCAAGACAAACCCAGGTATTAGATGAACACAGTTACTAAACACTTTTCACACAGATGGAGACAGAGGGATCCTAAGATTTAGAGTCTGAGAGTACCCACACTGCAAATCTCTGACAGAAAAAAAAATCACAACTCCTTGATCCTTACCTTCTGCCTTATATAAAACATAGGAAAGGCAATCAGTTGGAGTTGATGTAGAGCTGGTCTCCCAGCCAGGAAGACCTGAGTTCAGGTCCTCCAGCTGACAGGTACCAGCTGTGTGGTGGCTCTAGGAAAGTCACTTCATATCTCTTGCATTCCCCCAGGACTACAGCTCTGCCCCAGCTTGCCACACCTGCTTATCTCTTCCCCATCAGCTTTCTCCCCTGAAGATACCTGCACCTCCATGTTTGACCCAATCCTCCCTTTGGTGAGATCTTGCCTGGAAACTCCATTTGGGGAACCATGGGGATAGCCATAACTCACTTCATTTAGGCCTCCTTCCCTGATGCTCCAGACTTTTCTATTTCGCCCTCCCCCACAAGTCCTTTCTCTCCCATCCCCTTTTTTAGCTCCCTTTTACCTGCTATCTTCCTCCATTAGAATGTAAACTTCTTGAGGGTCCAGACTATCTTTTTGTATTTATTTAGTATTCCCAGCACTTAGCACAGAGCCTGGCAATAAATGCACTAATTCTCTTAATCTCTTGCTTGTTTGCTCTCTTGGTCTGCTTCACAAGCTCCCTCTCTGTTACAGTGGCTCGGGTAATTCTGTAAGAATTTCAGAGATGGGCAGCTAGGTGGTGGTGGACAGAGTGCAAAGTCTAGAGTCAGGAAGACTTATCTTCAAATAGGAGTTCAATCATAGCCTCATTCATAAAATGAGCTGGAGAACGAAATGGTAAACCATTCCAATATCTTTGCCAAGAAAACCCCAAAATGGGGTCACGAAGAGTTAGACATGACTGAAATGACTAAACAACAACAAAGTTGCATAAGAAGTGCTCATCTACATTGATAGATGGAGTATCCAATACTGATAAAAATCGCAAGTCTGATTTAAAAAAAATGAAATATACATAGGTGATAGGACTAGAAAAGTAGGTGTACTTTTTTTTTTTTAGTTCAGTCTACTGTAGACTAACACAATATCTATATTTCCATTCCTGGATAGCATAAAAATAACTTTTAGTTTATCTTCTAATATTTTCTAAAATCCCTTAGAGAAAGTAAGAGACCTAGAAAGATCAGTAGTGCTAGTAGCATACTAGAAGTGAAAATAGTTTGTAATTCTTAAGATTCCACACAGAAGTAGACTAATAGTAGTTAACATTTATATAATCCTTACTATTTGACAGACACTGTGTTCCACACCTTACAATTATCATGTCATTTGATTCTCACAACAACCCTGGTAGGCACTATTATTATCCCCATTTTAAAGATAAGGAAAGTGAGGCAAACAGTGGTAAGTGATTTGCCCAAGGTCACACAGCTAGCAAGTACCTGTTGTTGTATATCCCTCCTTTCCAAAGAGGATTAAGGACATCCAGAGGGTGAGGTCTTGACTTATGCATGAATTGGATTTAAGTGAGGCAGAGTTGCACAAAGTCCTCAGCCTCACTCTTTCTTCCAGAGTTGCTGAACTCCAGTGGCAAGACAAAAGCCAAGACAACTGGGGATGGCTGGAGATGCAGTGGGTGACCTTGTCCTTTCTAAATTAATGTCTTTCCTAGGCCTCAGTTTGTTGGAGGCAATGCCCATTCAATGACTAAGGGCTAGTAAGAATTGAGACAAGAGATGACCAAATTTACTGTCACAAAAATGTCAATCTGGGAAGGGAAGACCCTCAGAGTTTCTGGCCAGAACAGAAAACAATCACTATTTACACTCATTCTAAGCCATCAAAACCTAAACAATGATCCATACAGACTATCTGAGGCAAAATTTGAACTCAGGTCTTCCTGACTAGAGGAGTTCTATTCACTGTGCCCCCTTGCTGCACTAGAACAAAAACAAATTAATCGATGTATTCTTACTCTACACATTCTTCAGGTTGGTGAATGAGCTCTTCTTGCTCAAAGATTATTATCATTATTGTTATTATTATTATTATTATCATTATTATTATTTCTGCATTGCATCCGCTAAGGGATGAGGAAAGACAATGAACATTTAAATCTAAGCTTGAGACTTCTGTACTGCCCTGAAACCTTTTGAAAGGTACCTATGAGTGTAACCCTCTGTCTTTTCTTTGTTCATTTCCAGTATTGCTTTCCAGTTTCTGTTAATTACAGTAAATTTTTTCTATGAGGTAGAATTAATAAGAAGTGTGATTATCAGGAGAGCTCACCTAAATGAATTAATATAAAAGAAAAAAGGGGGGAAAAGGACAAAAGTGTGTTTTCTTTTTTTTTTTTTAAATTTTAAATGACAAGTGCCCAGATTCACATAAAAATTGAGCTGCTCGGTCCGGTATATTCTCAAAGTTTGGAATTAAAAAGCTCAGAGTTAGATCTCTCCAGAAATATCTGTATTTCCAGGTAGGGAAGGAACTAGGCAAACAAATCTTGTAGAAGAAAATTTATTTTCTGACCTTATGAAATGAAAGGCCTACAATCTTTTGCTTTTGAATTCAATTTGACAGATATTCAAACTCCTACTATGTGTAAGAGGATGAAGGGCTGGGCCTGCACTCAGTAAGACCTGAGTTCAAATTCAGCCTTAGAAACTCACTTGCTGGGTGACTCTGGACAAGTCATTTAATCTCTCTTTGCCTTAATCCACTGGAGAAAGAAATGGCAAACCTCTCCAGTATCTTTGCCAAGAAAAACTTATAATGAGGGAGACATAAAGAGCCAGGCACTAATGAACATGTGCCAGATGGTATATAGGTGCTGAGGATAGTGAGTCAAAAATCAGCCAGTCTTTACCCTCAAGAAGCTTACAGTCTGCTGAGGAAATGGTTGTTACAGCATCATCAGAAATAGATATAATCAAAGAAAGAAGGGATTAGAGCAAAGGGGAGGTCAAACAGTGTTCTAGTAACATTCAAGGAGCAAAGGAGCACAAATAGGTGAAGATCACTTCATAGAGTAAATGCCACCTTATCTACAGCCTTGAAAGAAGAGTAGCCAGAAAAAATGGTGATGAGAAGGGAATGTGGCTAAAGGTATGGCTTAGATAAAAGCATGGAAGAGGGCGATAGCACTCTGTTTTGGCAGGAGCGTGGAGGGCATGAAGGGAAGTAATAGGTGGGGGCTAGATTAGATGACCTTCCCTGCCAGGCAGAGGAATTTGTGTATTAACCTGAAGGAAAATTGGGAGCCATTGATGGATTATGAGCTGGGGAATTTTATGAGAAGTGGGGAATTTATATGAGAAATGAATTTTAAGAAGGAAAGGATTTTAGCATCTAAAGGATCATTAGTAATAGGGGAGAGAGCCCTATTATTAGTGTGGTTGGGTCAGAAGCCAGATATCTTGATGGTGAAATGTGAGTCATTGTGCAAAAGTAAAGATCATGCTTTAGACTATTCTTTCTAGGAGTTTAACAGCAAAAGAGAGAGGAGAAATGATAATAATTTAAATATTTGCATATCCTTTTTACAGATAAAGTGACTGGAGCTCAGAGGGGTAAAGGGGCATGTCTAAAATCCATCTGAAAGTTAAATGGCATAGCCAAGACTTGAACCTTTGACTTCTGATTTCAAATCCAGAACTCTTTCCACTCTAGCATACTGCTCCTCAGAATTCCCAGTGACCCTCTTGTAGGTTCTATCCTTCCCCTGCCTGATTTTCTGGTTACCGTTTATCCCATTGTTTGATTAGGGGCATTTTTACTCCTGAGAAGAAGGAGGGAGGATCAGCTGCCCTGCTTCGGAGTCAGAGGCCCTGGGTTTAAATCTTTGTTCTCTTTTTTGCGTTCTGTTTGACCTTGAGTCAAGCCTTTCCTCCCTTCTCTGGGCCTCAAGTTTCCTAATTTGTAATTTGATCAGTTTGATCTCTATGGTTCCTTCTTTTATCAAGCCTATGTCTTTGCTCTGCCTGTAGCTTGCTTTCTATTACCTCTTGCACTTTCCCCCATGAATATTATGGTTAATAATTAAAATACTCATCACTGATATATAAATGCTAGAAGCTTCTTTCTTCAGTATCAATATCATGCTATCTATAAAGAGAGAAACAGGTCCAGGCATTGTCGTATTATTTCACTTTTCCATGGGCAGTCATTGGAATCTTGACAAGACCCTTGGGGTCGTCTTGAAGTTCAGGTTTCAAGACCTCCCTCATTAGAAAAAAAGGCTTTGCAGTGAGACTCGGAATGGGAAGCTAAGAGTTGAATTTCCCCTCAGAGAGGCTTAGATGGCAGTCCTTCATCAGGTGATCCGACCAATTCATTTGTTATTCAGCTCACAAAAGAAGATGTATTTGGCAAGGTGACTGTGGAGTCCATCTCCCTCTACACCCCATCAGCAACCTTCTGATGGATAAACAGTGGTCAAAAATGAACTTTAAGACCCTGGGAACTAAAATACTAGTTAGGTTTTCTCTCTTGTTATCCAGTTTCTCAACCCCTCGGCTGCCGGGGGATAATGATGTGCCACTATGCCCTGGTCCCAAAGCTGAGACCCACCTCACTATAATGAGCTTTCATTTTGCATTAGGGCAGAGAAGAGAAACAGAACTTCCATCCTGCCTCACTGCCAGGGCTAACAGGTAACAACTGAAAGCCAGCAGGCAAGACTGAAATGCAGGGGGCTATGCTGAGAATCAATTTTAAATGGTGAGCAGAGGTTAGATCTATTTCCTGATCAAAACCAAGTAGCCAGGATGACCCTGCAGTCCCTAAGGAACAGCCACAGACTGGTATATCTGTTGATTCATTAAGCTGCTGGAACAAAAGGCTGGAAATACAAATCCTTCTTACCTTCCTAGAAAGGCTTCCTCAATCTCCTTCCTGGGTAGATTGCTCCTAAGGGAGAAAAAGAGATGTGTAACAAGTGGCTTTGCATGGGCTCACATAATATGATTGTTGCATCCTTTCTACACTTGAAAGTGATTTCCTTTTTATCATCATCATCATCATCATCGTTGTTGTTGCTCTTATTTCCATCTACACTGCTAAATTCTTCATTGAGGCAAGATAGCTCAGGGAACTACCAAATGTGAGGAGTTTAGCACAGTGACTAGCACACAATAGGCATTTCATGAGTGCTTTTTTTTTTCGTTCTCTCTCCACTCCACATAAAATCTCAGAGATGCAGGGAAAGTGACATGGATGTTATATGGTCCTGCTACAGTCCAGCGAAAAGGTTCCCTCTGAAAAACAGTATGGTAAAGTGGAGGAATATTGGAGTCAGAAGGCTTGGTTTTAAATCCCACCTCTGAGTCTTAGTATCTGTGTGACCTTGGAGAAGTTACACCCTCTCGAGGCCAGTTTCCTCATTTGTAAAATGACTGGATTACATGTCCTCTGAGGTTTCAGTTCTAAATCTATAATTCTGTGACCCTGACTCCTATCTCTGAGGTCCTGGGCATGGCACTTTTATCTCATTGGGCCTCAGTTTCCTCATCTGTAAAATGAGGAGATTGAACTAGATTGTCTCTCAGTCTATACTTCTGTGATCCCTGGTACTTGTTACCATGTGATCTTGAAAAGAAGTCTTCTTCTCAGTGTCCTCATCTATAACATAAGGGAAGTGGACTATGTGAGCTTTAAGGTCCTCCTAGTTCTAAGTTCTACAAAGTGTTTATCCAGGATAAGCTTGAACGTCTCTGAACATTACAAGGTTAAGCTATGAGGTTAGTCCCTTAAAACATAACTTTGTCGATCAGGAAGAAGGAATTCCATTCATGTTAATTGCGTAAACCTTCCCTCTCATATCATGGTGATAATTTTCATTGTTGTTCAACGCTGTCCTACTCTTTGTGACCCCATTTGAGGTTTTCTTGGCAAAAATACTGGAGTGGTTTGATGTTTCCTTCCCCAGCTCATTTTACAGGTGAGGAAATTGCAGCAAATAGGATGAAGTGACTTACCCAGGAACACACAGCTAATAATTGTCTGAGGCCAGACTTGAACTCAGAAAGATGTTTTCCTAATTACAGGCCTGTCATTCCATCTACTGTGCTACCTAGCTTCCTGGTAGTGATTAGTATGGTTAATGTTTTATATAATTGATCTGTAGCCAAGAACTAATGCTTTTCTTTTATTTCTTTTTATCCTTCATCAGGTATTTTACTTGATAAATACTTATAAATATGCGCTGAATGCATAGCACCCCTGTCCCTGTATCTCTATCAGACATTGGCACAGAAACAATTCCCTAAAGAGGCCCAGAACATTGAAGGAGTTCATCACTCTTCTTCCTCCCCTGTTTAGTGACATTCTTCTCTCCTCAAATCCTCTGCTACCAAGGACATATTTGTTCAATGTGATAGTTATTGGACTAGTACTAATCTTCTTCTGAAAGATCTTTTACTAAGGAAGGGATTGAAACAGAAACAAAATCCATGACCCTGGTGCATCTGAAGCCAGTCTCACCAGCTAAAGCCCATGGGGGTTGGTGTTAAATTTGCCCATAAATAATCTCTGGGCCGCTATCTAGGTCACACAGATGAGCACTCCCTCCTCTCTCCTTTTCCAAGTTCCTATTTATCTTAGCTTTTATAAAAAAAGGTAAGTCTACCCTTCTGCCATCTTCACTGTATGACAATTCGTTTTCGTTCTGATCAAACATTTAGTGATGAATATCTAACACATTCCTCCATATCTTGTGTGAATACTTGAAAACTCTGATTTACTCCATGGCATTCTATGACCTGCTCTAGCATTGAGTCTGGGCAGCCTTTAAAACAATGAACTAAAAGAATGGGCAAGAATCCCCAAAACGGGAGGCTCAGGGTTGAGAAGGGCAGTAGACATGCACATGGGGAAAAAGAGGTTGGATATGGGTCTTTTAGCAGAAGAAGGTAAACATGACACTATCCTGAACAAATTTGTTTTCACGAGCTTTAAAATGCTACAGGAATGTGAATCCCTGATGCTACTGTTGGTATTCCCCAGTACTGAGATTGATCCCTGATTTATCAGGCAACATTCCCTGGCTTGTTTGCCTAAGCTATCTTCTCAGCTATATTATCTGGCAATGTCAATCATAAGAAAGAAGTGTGAGGGGCAACTAGGTGGTGCAGTGGATAGAGCACCGGCCCTGAAGTCGGGAGGACCTGAGTTCAAATCTGGCCTCAGACCAAACACTTGATACTTACTAGCTGTGTGACCCTGAGCAAGTCACTTAACCCCAACTGCCTAAGCAAAAAAAAAAAAAAAAAAAGAAAAAAAGAAAGAAAGAAAGAAAGAAAAAAAAGAAAAAAAAAAAAAGAAAGAAGTGTGAGAATCAGGCTGCATATATTTTAAAAAAGCCCCAGAATTTCCAACAACTATTTTAATGAAAGGTTATATAGCTGGAGGTTAGCTAATTCAGTGCCCTCATTTAACAAATAAGGAAGCTGAACTCTGAGAGAGGATGCCATTTGTTCAAGGTCACGTAACTAGTAATAAAAATCAGAAGAGAACAGAATTCTCAGATAGCACAGCCATTCTGGGAATGCTCAGTTGCCAGTTACTAGTGAGCAGTTTAGGATCCAAGAGAAGGTTCATCTGTGAACTGTGCTGTTGAGGTGATGGTGTGCAGAACTGGATTGGGAATCAATCTAATTTTTGTGATCCTTTGAACTGTGATATATCTAGGTCTCCTGGAGTATAAGTCAAGAATCCCCTGAAGCAAAATTATTATTTGAATGGGCGCAGAGTATTTCCATTGGGTTGGAACCAATTACCATATTTCATGTAATTATAATTTCTAATACTGTGAATTCAAATACTTGGGACTATTTCAGAGGATTCATTATTTGTACTAATTGTGATTTTGCTCTACTCTTTTTCTTCATTGTGTCCCAGCTTCAGGTCTTCTTTACATCGTTGTCTTGGTCTGGAGTCTTGAGAAGAGGGAGGTCGGGAGAGGAAGGAATTTGCAAATGTTTGCCCTCTTGTCTTCTGGTGCAAATATATATTTTTTTATGTTCTCAGAGGTATAAGAAAACTTAACCACCATCTATTTCAATACAAATGAAGAAATTGAGACTCATGTCAAGTGATGTTTCAAGTGTCACAGAATTAGTAAGAAACAATTAATTGACTACCTTTGAACAAGCATGTTTTGCACATTTCGTGTTTAACATTTTCAAGTCTGGAACCAAAGTGTCTTGTTTCCCATTCTAATGTTCTTTTCCTTCTATTGCCCTTTCTTTCCCAATTAGAACATAAGATTTCTGATGCTAGAGATTTTATGTGATGTCTTTGTTTACATGCATAGGATCCTAAATGTATGAGGCTCAAACAAATATTGAAGTAAAGAAATAAAGTCCTTACCAGTACAATTTTGGGTGGTGAAATGATTATTTTACCACTTTTGGATTAGAGAACATAGCTTTGCCCTTAGAGGATTTTTTGTTGTTGTTATTGATGTTTGTTTGTTTGTTTTTGCTAGGCAATGGGGTTAAGTGACTTGCCCAGGGTCACAAAGCTAGTAAGTTCAAGTATCTGAGGGCAGATTTGAACTCAGATCCTCCTGACTGCAGGGCCTATCTACTGCGCCACCTAGCTGCCCCAGAGTAATTTTTTTTTAAAATCAATAACCTATCCTGAAAGAATCTAGAATTTTAGAATGCTAGGACTAGATGGCGTCTTAGAGGTAATGAATTTGAACCCGTTAATTATACAAATGAGGAAATTGAAGCCCAAGGAGAAGTGATTTCCACAAAGTCACACAGTAAAGGAGCCAGAATTTGGAGAGCCCAGGTCTCCTAATTTCCAAAGTAGTAGTCACTCCTCTCTCTCACTCTGTCTTATATCTATTTTACCCACATTTCTAAGTGCTCCCATAATGAAATTGAGGATAATTTCTGTCAGCTACCTCAAAAATTCTGAAATCAATCTTTGTCATTTTTAAAGCCCTGAGCTATTGAGACATGAGCATGTAGGGAAAAAAAGTTACAGAATGAAGCCTTAGTGTTTTATGAACCTACCACATAGAAAGTGAGCCCAATACCTCCCCTAAGGCAAGTGACTTAGAACAGGGATGAGAGAGCACATTTGCTAAAGCTAGAGACTTTGCCATTGAAGTTTTTTTTTTTCTTTTAGCAGATACCAACTTCACATTTAAAAGAAAACTTACTCTAAAAATGAACTAAGGTCAGTCTGTGAAATTAGCTCTTACAAAGCAGTATACTTTTGACCTCTTAACATTCTTCAGAGTCCAACTCATATGCATGAGCTCTTTCAGATCCTCCCACTCCATTTACATAGGATTCTCTCCCTCCCCCTCTATATTACCACGCCAAAAATTTAAGCCTTTTGAGACAAAAAGATGGTGGGATGGTACCTGATATCCCCACTTCCTAATCTCAATAATTTGTACTTAGTGGGTATTTTTAAAATGTTTGCCAATTTTTTAATGAATAATAAAAATTATTTAAAAAAAAACAAATATTTATTTACCTAGGGTGCACAGAATCCAGGAATATTAGAACTGAAAGGAACTATGGAGATCACCCCAAAAAAGCAAAATGACTCATCAGTGTCAGAAGGGGGGTGATGATGAGACTGACAAGGCTTCTTCTGTATAGTTCGTTTGAGTTTGGGGCTGTCACACTGAGGTACAAAAATATTTGTTGATAAATCCAACCTACTTTATCTATGAGTTGTATGTGTATACGTACATACACATATACATAATGTAGTTGTACATATATATTTGTATATATGTGCTTAGAGCTTGGTCAGTCATCGAAGACATCAAGGTCATCCGCTGCAACCTGGGCCATCACTAGTTTGACTTTTATCTTGCCACTGAACTTTGATGACTCTGGAAGAGATAGTGAGGCTGACAACTTTGTGCAACTCTGCCTTACTTAAATCCAATTACATATGAGTTAAGGCATCACCCCTTGATGTCATTGGTCCTCCTCAAAATCAAGGCTAAACAACAAACAAAACAAAATGATTCTATATTTAATCTATAGTTGTATTTTTATAGCTATGATTTAAAATCCTATCAATGAATTGAGAGACAATCTGATACATCCAAAATGGTCCTGGATTTAGATTGACAGAAGCTAAGGTAAAATTTTGGTAGTACTTAGTATCTGTATTGCCATAGGTAAATCACTTATATTTGTTCTTGCATTATGGCATTCAGGTTTTTTGACTTGTATTCTTCCAGGGTACCTCTAATCCTTAAGTTTTCTATATGCATCCAGTCTTTAAGATCAAGATTTGCCATATAGAGATCATACTTTCTTGTAATGCTATTGCTTTTTGCTTTCATTCTTCCAGATTGTTCTTTATTTCTGTGTATTTACTTCCCAAATCAGTTATTTGCTCTTTTGTTTCTTCGGTGAGACTCACCACTATGGATTCTAGTTTCTCTCTTCTTCCAATTTTTTCTATTCAGACCATAAATTCCACTTTCACCCTTCTTATTTCTCTTTTAAACTATTCAGGGACAACCTGCTATGTTTCCACAATAACTTGGCAACGGACAGGATCCTTTGCTTCATCAAATGTTGATTCATTTTCTTGTCTTAAAGTATTTATTCATAGATATCTGTTCTCTTTAAGCTGATCTGGAGACCATATTCCCATTTATTATTAGTATCATCTGTGATGATTTATCTGATAATGTTCATGTTTGAATTTTCTTCCTCTTGATATCTGTGGTCTTTTTGTAAGTTTTTTTTTAAAAATATATCCCTATTAATCACTTTCTGACTCCTTCCTTATTGGTGATGGTTTTCCTTGGAGATGGACTTTAAAGCCAGCTCAACTTCATCCCATGCTGGCTAATTTAGATTTCATCAACCTCAAGGTCTGTCCCAAGTAACTTGTGGTACAGAATTGGCCTCAACTGGATGATGGGCTCTTTCTTTCAGGCTTAGCAGAATGCCACACAAAGGTGACCTGTCGCAGTATCTTTGGGTCTTTAGTTCTCTGACTGAGCAATGTTACAGGACGGAGTACTATCATACTGTTTCTCCAGCCTGAGCAAGCTTCTGCCTTTTTGGTTTTCCATAGAAATGAAAGGAGGGAGGATGACCCAGAGGTAGAGTTGAGTTCCATTGCAAGCGCTTGGGTCTAGGATTGTGCGGTCTTGCCAGAGACAGTTTGGCTCTTGGAGAGGAGTTACTGAATTAGGAGTTAGGGGTTTAGCTCCCACCTCTGTTAGTTCCTTGGATTGTACCTCCTTTGGGTTTTTGGTATCCTGTATCATAGAAACATCTGGAATTGCTTTATATTTAGTACATAATTACTATTTTTGAGAGGTCTGAAAGGTCATGAGGCCAGAGAAAATGTCTAGTAATCTAGCTTGTTTATCATGTGACCTAGACTGAAACAAGTAATTTAATCTTTTGGGGCCTCAGTTTCCTCAACTGTCAAACAATGGGATAAGATTAGATAACCTCAAAGATCCCTTCCATATATGTCTCCTCTCTAAATTGATGAATCCCAAACTTTCCAGTTACTTAATTTCTGCCAATAGCTGTGAAAGAGAACTATTAAAAGTACTTTGCATTTACTTTCTCTATTGATATTTTGATCTAAGTGTGATCAGGAAAATGATTTAGAAAGAAATTTTTGTGGCAATGGTAGGGAGTTGGAAGTAAACATAGTTTGTCTACAATTTACTGTGTCACATCTCCTAAATTGGCAAAGAGAAACATGTCAGGTTAGAAACATAACCAAATTCAGTATCATTATGGAGATGAATGTGCATTTAGTCAGACAAAATAATAAGCTGAGTAATGGTGTTTTTCTTGTTGTTGTTTTATAGAAATGGGTGTGGGCAAAATGACAAATGTTTTCTTACCCTCACATAGTCCTACCTCCTCTAGCCTTGCTTGGGTAACACAATGTTAAATCTAACCTTGAAGAGAGGTCACAAATACCAATTCCTGACATTATCAATTGCACCTGCATTGCCCTACACAACTAGAAATTGTTGGATGTGTACCAATGTCTCATTACTATGCCACAGATGCAGATATAAAATGACTTTCCCAAGGTCACATAGCTAAACTGTATAGAGGCTGGATATTGAAACTACATCTGCTGACTTTAAGCTCTTTCCACTACACCATGCAGCTTTGCATTGTGTTTCTTCACATACTGATTTAATGATGTGAGTGGAGTACCTGGTCCATGAGCCACCCATTCAGCTCAGTTGAAAAACCTCATCTCTTTACTTTCTCAGTTTGGACCAGTTGTATAATAACTCTTTTTCAATTGGCCCAAGGTTTGAGCTCAAGGGCAAAGGAAGCTTGGAAGTTCAGCAAGCTTTAAGACGGACTTTACTTTGAAGTTTGGACACATCTTCAAAGAGTTAAATTTAAGTTCTTATGGTGTGTCTGAATCTGCTGATTCAATCCTTGTAGAAGTTGATGTTTGGTTGTTTTGTTTTGGTTTTTTTTTTTTAGCAGAAATCTGTGATAAGTATCAATGCAAGAGTAAACTGTTTTCTTTGAATTATTACAATACAAGCAAAACTCTTTCCCTTGAGGATCTCCCAGCTTTTATGAACATGTTCTACAATATTGTCTGAGGAAGGCAAAGTAATAAACCCATTTCTGTGGGTGGACCAACTGAGATAAAAATGAAAAAGAGCACTGAGTGACATCTAGAATTGTCTATTTTTGTCCTATCATTTTTAGCTTAAATTTTAATCTTTTGATACCTTGTAAGATGGTGGATTTGAGGATGCCAACACTTATTGAAATAGACAAAACCACATAGTTATTCATTTTGAATCAATTACAGATGATACTCAAATGTATGTAGTGTCTGTCAATCAGGAACTCAGTTAACTAGTTCTTTTTAAACATCTACTATGTGTCAGGCATTTTGTTAAACACAAGTGATACAAAGAAAGGTTAAATATAGCCATTGACCTCAAAGAGTTCGTAATTTAATAGTGGAGGCAACATACAAATTACTATGTAGAAAACAAGACAAATACAGAATAAATTGAATAGAAAAGTCTGTATGGTATTGAAGTGGAGGAAAGCCTTCTTACAAGATGGTGAAACTTTACCTGAGACTTGAAAGAAGCCAGGGAAGCTAGAAACAGGAGTTGAAGAGGGAGAGTGTTCAAGACATGGAGACAGCCAGCGCAAATTGTCCGAACTGGGAGATTAAAGGTCATAGTTAAGGAACAAGAAGGAGGCCAATGTTACTGGATTGCAAGGTATGTGTGGGAGGAGATGTAAGGTGTAGGAAGACCAGAAAGGTATAGTGCTATAATCTGCATACATTTTCTTTTCAATTACTCATTCAGCATTGCTGTAGGTAGGACTCTTTATTTTGTTAAACTCTTCCCTGGATGCAGACAGAAACCCCTCCATACCTTAGTAAAGACTTCTAGTGAATTCCCAGCCCACAAATATAATTACTTCCTTATAAAACTCTTGAAACTTGATAAAACTTATCTGTCTATGTGTGTGTGTGTGTGTGTGTCCATATATATATACATATATGTGTGC